>NW_021604638.1:12321745-12335649 GCF_004785775.1 Grammomys surdaster | reverse complement strand
GAGAGAGAGAGAGAGAGAGAGAGAGAGAGAGAGAGAGAGAGAGAGAACATCATCTAGGCCTGGTATGGGCTTTCGAAACCTCAAAGCCCATCTTTAGTGGCACACCTCCTCCAACAAGGCCACACTAATTCCAACAAAGCCACACCTCCTAATCCTTCTAATCCTCTCAAATAGTTTACCAGCTAGGTACTAAGCATGTAAATATATGAGCCTGTGGTGGCCGATCTCATTCAAACTACCACACTGGCCACAAGATAACCATCTTTGTTTCACCATTCATTATCACCATGGCTTGTTTACTACCCCCACAAGGGCCAATCAGTTATGATCTGTAACCTTAAAACCTGTGAGCCAAATTGACCCTTTTCTCTTTGTAAGTAGTTATCTCAGGTATTTTATTACAGCCATGGAAAGATGACTAACACAGGAGAATAAAGAAATTAGGTAGAGATCGACAGCTCTTGGACCTGACAAGACTCAGAGCCAGTGTTGGAGAAAGTTTTTCCTGATTCTGACATCCCTCCGAGCCAAAATGATAGACAGATTGTTTCCTCTTAAATAAATTCTGAAAGATAATGTTTGATTTGATGCTTATTGGAATACAAGTGTCCTAAGCACATGTAAGCATATGTCATAGAAGCCACTCAAGACAGAGCCCTTAAGGATTAGCAGTTGCCATGACAATGTGTTAGCAAACAATTCAGTAAATACCTAAAATTTCTCCTCCACTATTGATTACTCATGTTAGAATGGTCTGATTCATGATGGGGAAATTTCTCCTCCACTGTTGACTGTGTTGGAACAGTCTAACTCATGACCATAGATTCAGCATCCTCAGCTTAGTGCCTGAGCAGGCTGATAAAAGTGGTCCCCAGATTGGGAAGCCTACCTCTAAGCTCCTGCTTTTAGCATGCCTGGAGCCCAGTGCATCAGGGAAGTCTCTTGGAAAAGTTTAAGTATCATCTCCCTACACCTGCTTCCAATGAAGCAGAGCCTGGAAGCTTGGTGACAGTGAGAAAGATGGGCCCTAGTTTTTATAGTCCCCAGTATATCTGATCCCAGGAGGCAACATGAGCTCCATGAAAACCACCTCACAAGCCTGCTGCTTCCCCTCGGATGCCAACATCAGCAGCTGAGGGGCCACATCCTGTCAATGCAGATGTGCATTTAAAACAAAATGGGCTGAATTCTTTTCTTACTTTATTAAGTCTTATCAAAGGAGACAGAGTTCGTCATATGACAAGAATCATCTTATGGATAAATAAGGAAATCTTGTTTGAAAGGACCAGCCACAAGGCCCTGAACCATGCTCTAGGATGCATTTGAGGACCCTCTCCTTAGAACACTCGCCATACAATGATGCCAATCAAGGCTCCTCTCTGTCTGCTGTGTGTCCCCATGAGCATCCCCTGTGACTTACCCTCTCTACTAGGAGAAAAAGCTTGCACAATAGCAACACAATTTACCTTGTAGAAAGCTGCATGATATGCCTGCCAAACAAGTGTGAGAGCTTAGGCTAACTGTTGTGCCTGGTAATAAAGCGTAGAAGCTTGACAGGAAACACCTATAGTCAAGCTATTTGAATGAGGCAAGCTACTTCCCCCGACCCCCTCCTCCACCACCATCTACATCCTTAGTGATATCTTCACTCTGAGTACCAAGTCTCAGGCCAGGGTCAGAAATCAGGAGTCAGACATGGAGATAAGCCGAGTTTTGAACTGGGTTGTAACTCCCCCCTATTGCCCCCGAAGCTTTATGTTGATGTAACTCTCTATGGGATCACATTTGGGGTTTAGCCTTTAGAAGGTAATTAAGATTAAAAGAGGAATAAGAGCAGGCTCTCCATAAGAGTAATGGCTGAACAGAGTGATCGCTGAATGTGAAAGTAGAGGAGAAGGCAGAGGAAGAGGAGAAGAAAGATGGAAGGAGGGGAAGAAGAAGAAAAGTAGGAGGAGGGGGCACATCAGGAAGAACAAAAGATAACAAGAGAGAAGAGGTCAAGAAGAAGGAGAAGAGGAGGAAGAAGAAAAGAGAACGGAGTAGTAGAATGTGGAGGAGAGACGCCCCCTTCTACATGCCCACTGTTGGGAAAAGCCATGTGAGGTCCCAGCAGGAAGGCAGCTGACCACAAAACAGGGAAAGAGCCCACATTAGCCAGAACAAAGACACTAGAGTCTGAGAAAACAGAAGTTTGTTGTTCCAACCATCTACTCTACAGCTCTTGCTATAACAGCTGCAACTGAGTAAGACCAGAGAATGCCAACCAGTGGGCATCACTGCTTCCTGAAAGCTGGAGGAACACCTCGTGGGCTCAGATGAGGACAAGAACCTGTGGGGAGCAAATGAGGAAAAAGACTACTTTGCATCCTGTTCGGAATGAAGATGAGATACTGTTCTCCTTCGAGCAGCTTCTGGAGCCAGAGACAGGGAGGGAGGGAGGGCACTGCTGGCAATCTGATGAGGGGACCCAGTATAGGGACTCAACAAATGTTTGCTAAGGGAATGATATGTTTTCCATCTAAATAGAAAGCTAGCATGTCCAAATGCAGCACACAGCTGGTTAGCAGCAGGGAAAGGGGGTGCCAGGCGAGCTGCTGGTATCAGATTGGCAGTGCCTTGAAATGACAGAGTAAAAGTGCTGGCCATATCCTGTCACTTCTGCATACTGACTGGACACTCCTGCCTAGGGCTAGTGCAAGCTCCTTCATCCATGGATGTCACACTCAGGCTTGACGTGGGCACAAGTCTTTACAGGGTTTGCTGGTTCAGAGGGGAAGAAAGCTCTTAGGAGCCTTAGATGAGTAGCTGTTGCAACCAAAACAGCCAATACCTCTCTCATAAGGCATGTGCCCAGTCAGGAGCTGACTGCCACAGAGGCTACAGGAAAAAGGTCTCAGTCTTCAAAAAGTAGCCAGGGTGTGTCTCAGACAAAGAGGAAAAAGGAGCCAAGTCCAGGAAAAGGAGCTGACATGCTGGCATGGACAGATATCAGAAGGTCTGGCAGGGATGAATGCTGCAAAGAAATAGAGGGGGCCTTTCTAAGTGAGACATAAATGACTACCCCACCCCCACAAAGCACCATTAACAATCCAAGTAGGATTCCACCAGAATCCAGCTTAGAAAAGCAACAAGTAGATTAGGCTTGTTTACAGAGCAGGGTAACTGGTTTGCCACAGGAGCACAAATGACCCCAAACACCCACACTGGAAGGTCTCTTTCCAACACTGATGGAGACTTCCTCTCATCTGCTTAACTGAAGGGTCTCCCTTTCAGTTAACCTTCTATGAGGGCAGAATGGCTTACAGCTAGCTGGGTGGGATATGCAATTCGGGGAGTGGCTGAGATCAGGTGACATTCCAGTCACCTCATACCCTTTCAGTGATGGGTACTGTCAGCAGGAAGCAGGCCAGATCCTACTAAATGATCACAGATGCTCTGAGGAGAATGGTTCCTATTAAACTCAGAGGAGTATATTATGTGACAAACCCCTATCTCCAACCCTGGCTGGGATAGCCTCATGCCAGGTAGGCAGGACACTGTAATGTGTCACCCGTGTCCTCAGAACTCCCTCTGTTTTAGAAAAGAAAATCCTTCATCTTTGTCAACCAGAACAGCTTTTTCTTACCAACCGCTAACCCATGCTCTGGCTGGCGTCTTACTTGTGGCTTAAAGGAGCATTAGGTACCCACCCTGGACACTCAGGTTAGTTCTGAACAGATTGTCTACATGACCTCCCTAAGAAATGCTTCCAACTACCTGAAAACAGACACCATGTTAAAAGCCCAGATAGGGAGATGTCTCACAGTTCACGGGGTGTGAGAACAGTTTTCCCTTTCTTTGACCTCATGGGTCTCATGCTCTTCTTTTCTAACCTCTCCTCCAATTGGACTTAAGGTACTTAAATCTTTTTGTACATCAACCTTGATCAACTGCCATTCTTTAGGCCTGTCTTATACTCCTTGTTTCCCTAGGGATGGATTCTGCACTTTAGCCCAACCCACAAGGCCTCTTAGATCAGCCTTATAGAATCCCCTTGGCCTTATATAATCTTGTCTAGCACACATCAACCTTAATGAAAATTTTAATTCCTCAATGCAGACAGGTAAGTTCATACTGCTGGGCCTTTGCACAAGTCAACTGTTCATCCCAGAATGCCCTCTGCTCCCCTAGATCTTGATCTTGGCACCTACCAGCATGGTTTGTCTCCTCAGGAAAAGCTCCATTGTTCTTCCCTTGTCTTTACAGATGGTGTCAACTATTCGCCCACCCAGCCTGACCCCTCACCATACCATAGTGCAATTTTATGTATGTTTATTTATGCTTGACTTAAACTTGCTTTGCAATGAATTCCTTAATAAGGAAGATTAAGATCTTATTTGACTGTGTTGTCTTACCCCTAGGATGAGGCCAGGAACATGGTAGGAATAGTTGCTAGTTGACTGATTGGTTGATGATTGATTGATTAAACTTGCCTCCTCCAAACCCATCCATATGAGAATTTATTTTCCTCAAAGTTCTTAGCCATTACAAATGACAGACAAGATGCCTCTCTGAATTTCTGAACACTTATCTTAAAGCCTTCTGTTTCTTCTACCTGCTCATGCAGCCACCGGGTGAAGCCTCGGTGATGTTTCTGTCAGTGCGCCCTTCTTCTCTGTTGATTTACTTTAAAATGCAACTTGGTGATTTCAAGATCGAAGAAGAATGCAGCCTCATCTTCAGCCTGTCCTCAAACATCTATCAACAGCCGGCTGAGGAGATGTGACTGTCATCTCCCTAACCCAACAGGATGATTTTTCTCAGCCACAAAGCAAGCCCAGTGAGCCATACAATCATGGTGAATTTCCTATCAGCTCAACATCCTGTGCCATTTTTCAGAGAATATGATTCTATCTGAATGCAAGTGCAACAGTCTGGAACGAATTCTCCCCCAGTGCCGAACTTTCGGCATCCTATAAATACCAGCTGGCCTTCTGGGCAATGACATGCCTTGGAATAATCAAACAGGTTTCACCAATGGCTTGGCCCTGAGCAGTGTCAGAAGGTGCTGAGAATTTACATGCCTTAGCATGGCATGGCTAACAGGGTCCCAGGCAGTTTGCTGATCCTGAAGTTGTGTCAAACACCTATGCCTGGAATCCTATAGGTGGGAGAAAAGGAGAGAGAGGGATGGAAGGAGGGCAGGAGGCTGGGAAGAATGTAGGTGCACATTAGAGAAAACAGACGAATTTTACTCTTCTTGTAAAAGAAAACAGTTTCCATTAGGTAAAGAAAATAATTAGATCTATACTAGCTACACACTGCGGTGTAACAAACCATTCCAAAAGTGCTAAAACAATATACATGTATAATCTCAGAGTTCCTGCTGTCAGGAATATAGGCAGAGACACTCACAGCTGATATAACAGTGTCTCACAAGGCCACAGCTGAGATGTAAGCCAGAGCTACAGGCTTATCCAAAGGCTTGCCAGGGGAAGGCTCTGTTTGCCTCACATGGTGCAGTCCATATAGACTGGTAGAATTTAGCCTTGGTCCATACTGAGCAATTCTTTAGAGGTCTCTCTTGACTTATAGATCTCCCTAGAGTATCTCATAGTATGTCAACTTGCTTCACACACTGAGTAGCCCAGAAAGCAAGAGGAAGAGGCCTTCAAGAAAGACAGCTGACAGGAAAGAAGCCTCAGTCTTTGGAGGCCTCTGTGTAGATACAGTAATCCCATCACTTTTTCTAGCCATGGTATATTTTGACAGATGCGTCTCCAGGTTCATGTCTATTCTTCTCTTCTTGATTAACCCACTGCATGAAATGCATAGGGTGTGAGGCTATACACTGGAGCATGGGCAACTGGCCAGCAGCCAGAGTCCCAAAGGAAACTGCTCACCCTCTGTCATAACATCACCCATCAATAGCTACTGGGCTAAGGATAAACCTAGGAAGCTTCAACCCCATCCATGTTGGAATTTCTAACTGGCTTAAATTTGTTCAGGTAACCACAGCTCTTTGTACCTTGTGTGTACACACACAGCCACCCCATGTCCAAAGAGCAGCAGTTCACAGTTCTCCTCCCCATCAACTGGTTCTTATGTTCTTTCTGTCTCCTCTTCTGCAATGACCTCTGGACCTTGGGTTTGGAGATGGTTCACCTATGGATGAGCTATCACTACAGACTTGTGGTACTCCCAGTTGTGGTTAGTCAGGCTTCTTTTTGTAGTCGGTAATAGTTAACCCAGAGATTTATAACAGGACTTTGACTGAATGAGACAGAGCACTACTGGAGTGCCTATAACAGAGGAAAAGTATGACCATCTTAGGGCTTGTCATGCCTTCTCTGTATATTGGCTGGAAATATGCTCATGGGGTACAAGGGTAGGAAGAATGGGCTCTGCCTGGAGTTTCTAGCTAAGGGCTGGTGATGATGTCATCTACAAGGATAGTGGAGAAGAGATACAGATAGATGAAATGGGAGAATTTAGAAATAGTTCAGCGTGGGCTGGCTATCTAATCAGTGAGGCAGCTCTGCTTAGCTCCCGCTGCCATGTTCATCACTAAAAGCGGCCAGAGGCCAAGCGAGCCACAGCTAGACCCATGAGATGCCAGCATGCCCACCATGCTGCCCCTACAAAGCTTGGCTGAGCCCCAGATAATATCTGCCATGCTTGTGGTACCTGGTAGAATGAAGACTCTTAAAACTTAAAGATTATCCAATGGATTTACATATTTGGAAATGCTCAATTAACAAGATGCCCATACAATTAGAATTGTTACCTAATATCTAACCTTTAGAAATAAATTGTTACCCAGGACTGCTTACAACCCATCCGTCTTCCTCCATAGTTGCTAGCTCTCTTTTCTTTTCTCTTCCCCTTCCTCTTTCCTTCTCCCAGCTCCAACTCCTCTTCTACTGCCCAATCACTGAGCTCCACTGAAAATACAATGTAGCAGATAAATATCCTGCTACAGATAGACTCTCCATATATTCTGGAGGCATGGCCAGGGATTTGCTCAGGGGTTGCACCGTGGATTGTGACCACCGAAAACAAATAAGGGAAGGTATTCAGGTTTGAGACACAGCAGCTACCAAAGTGAAAATGAAGGTTGAGAGAAGAAGATGAGTAGAGTGTGGGAACCCAGAGGTTGGAAAAGTAAGAGACCCGAGCATAGGATCAGAACCTCACAGCTTGGGTCTGGGCTCTGCATCAGAGTGATCTGCCAGGCATAGCCTGCACGGCATGCTTCCACTTCTGTTGACTCGATATGGCTGCACATGTATGATTCCCTCCAAGTCACACGCTTAAGCAACAGTCTGACTGTGTTTATAGGGTCACCCGCTTTTCCTATTCCATAGAGGGCACACCTGTATAATAAGTCAGTATCCTGTTGGGCAAGTAAGAAAGCTATTATAAGGCAAATTAGTTAAAACCAGCTCACAGCACACATCTGCCTTGTGTCAGACAGTGTTCAGGTATTGTACATATACATCTGGGATGGGGCTACCAGAATCTCCAGAAATTAGAAAGCTGTGACACTTCTTGGGAGTGTGTCCTGTGTGCCTGTTTTTCTGCGTTATGATTATCATAACCAGGAGTTAAATCGAGAACTCTAGT
The DNA here is from genome assembly GCF_004785775.1 of Grammomys surdaster. Lineage (NCBI taxonomy): Eukaryota > Metazoa > Chordata > Mammalia > Rodentia > Muridae > Grammomys > Grammomys surdaster. The sequence goes on along the minus strand of NW_021604638.1, from coordinate 12,328,044 downwards.
ACTACAGTTACCATAGGCAACCCACCCTCTGCCTGCATATTTTCATTAACGGGTTCCTTACTATATCCCATGAAGCTGCCACTTATGGCTGGTTGTTAGAAAGTCCACCCCCCATGACTGCCAACCAAAACTGACCCTGTAGCTGCCATCCCCTGGCTCCCTCTCTTTTTCTTCTAAGCATCAGGGAGTTGAGAGTTGCTCCTAAATCTCTATTTCATGCTATGAGGAACAATAGATTAGAGAAAATCTGAATCACATTTCATGATTCACCCTTGGTAAAAGTATTTACATAAACATTACCTCACTGGCCATCTCCAATGGCTAAAGATTAATCGCTAAAGGTTTCCCTACCAACACCAAACTGAACAGTGATCTGCAAACCCCTTACTGAAATGTTGATTATTCCACCCTGTTTATTACTCCCACTGTGCCAAGAAAATAGTGAGCCTTACAGAAGTTCCCGGTTCAAAAACACCTTGAAGTAATGAGTGTCAAAATATAATTTCCAAGTCAGAGTCAGATCATCACTCATAATGATCTAAAATATGTTAAGGATTTTTTTAATATCATTTATCATGGAGGATGAGGAAGATGTTCCAAGTGGTTCAAAAGATAACCTAATGAGCAGACATAGCCGTGGAAACATTGAAGTGGATGTAAAATTGGAAGCATTTTTAGATAGAAGATCAAATGGGTTGGCTGAATTCTAGCATACAGGATGGACCATACGTAACAGTTAACTATAATTCAGAGAGTTATAAAATAGATTTCATAAGCTCAAAAATCATCAAATCAAGACTCCAGCAGTGTCCTCCACTCTACAGCTAGATAACCAGAGAGTTCTACTAAAGTATACATTCTTTCACCTCCTGACTAGCCGGTGGTTTTTGCTTGTTTGTTTGTTTGTTTGGAGTTTTAGTTGTTTGGTTTGTTTCTATAGCTGTGTCAAATCTTTGTTTTATTTTGCTATCCATGTCAGAACTGTCAGTTCATGGTCACTTGTCTCTACTGCTTCTGAGCCTGAGATAAGGCTGAACATAATATCAGGAAGTGATTGGGAGAACGAAGCAGTCCATATCATGGCTGATAGGAAGCAGAAAAAGTAACTGGAAGAGGCCAAGGCCAAGAGAAAGCCTTCAAAGAGATCCAGCTCAGTCACTACCACCTACAACTAGGCCAACTTTCTACAGCTGTGCTAGTGCCTAATAGTCTAATCAAATTTAGATCCATCAATAATGAAACCATTGATTGGGTCAGAGCACTAATGGTCTAATTCATGATCTGGAAACACCCTCCCGGAAGTACCCAGCGGTGTACTTCACCAATCCCCCTCATGTGTCTTTTAACGCAAGTTGAGTTAGCCATCAAGAATAACCGTCACAGCTAGGGACTGAAGGTGGTTCTTTGTCATAGTACAGTATGCCAAAATCTATCAGGCGAACATTTTTATCCACTGACTTTGTTAAAGGCCCAATCATAACATGGTTGGGCTAGACTTTTCAATGGCTGACAGCACATGAGAGAAGAATCGAAGAGGGTCAGAGAAGAAGAAAGTGTTCAGCCAGGACAGTAAGTTCTGCCTCCCCACATTTCCCCTACCATTACAAGCCCTTCCTTTCCTCCTGCAGCCTATTTCTTATTCTACAGGAGTTGTGCTGGGGTTTAAGCCTGGCTTCCCTCCCCCGAAAGCTCATTAGAGAGGGTTCCATTGTGCAATGAAAGGAGGCAAGGGGGTTATGCATGTTTGTGGGGTTTCTGAATGTCTATAGTGTTTCAATAGCCCCTTTGTTCTCTCTCTCAATAGTCCCTGTGTCTTAAGAAATTATAAAAATGTTTTGTTCTTCCTATTCCATTAGTAGTGTAGGGGGGAAAACAGAAAGGAAAGAAAAGGAACCAATTAAAAACTAAAGTTCTTAAGCTTACAAGTAGCATTCATCAGAAGTTCACAGGTCTAACCTGCACTTACTGCTGCCAGCTGAAGCAGGAGCTTCCTTGAGAGGTGAGCAATAAAGAACCATTTAGTACTTGATCTCCAGAGACGCTTTTGTCAACTCACTTGGCCCCTTCACTGTAGTCCCTGGTTTCTGTACAATCCATACAGAAAGGAGACATGGGGCACATTTACATGGGTTAGACCTCTTATTAAGGGAGTTTTCCCCAAATGCCAATGCTCAGCACACTCTGATGGAAAAACACTTAAATATTTCATCAATTTCAATGGGATGTCAATTTCTCCTGCCAGGCAAAGTGGCCTTCCAAGCTAATCTGGAGTGATGTGGGTAGAAGCCAATTGCAAAACAGAATATGAGTCTGTCTTGAGCTTTAATCTCACAGGCTGCTCAATCACCCCAACCACGGCACCCATGTGGCTATCAACTTAGACTCAGAATAAACAAACAGATTAAGGCTCCAATTTTTTGGCATGTGCATGTCTTTACTGAACATGTTCATATGTGTAGGCATGTTTACACACATGGTGGTACACGCATGTGTGTGGTGTGCATATACCTGTGCATGTGGAGGCCAGGTGTTGATAATGAATGATTGTTTTCCACACTATATATTGAGGGAGTATGTCTCACTTGAGTCTAGAGTTGGCCACTTCTGTGAGCCAAGTTATCAAAGGGAATACCCATCTCTGCCTCCTGGGCACTGGAATTACAGGTAGGACACCAAGCCAGTGCTACATCCGCATGAGTTTCTAGAATCCAAACTCCAATCCCCACACTTAGTAGGCACGCACTTTACCTACCATATCATTTGCCAAGCCTGAGTCCATTTCTGTTTGTCTCTCCTCCCTGTCTCCTCTTCTCTCTTTCTTCTTGAGATCAGTGCTTGTCTTACGAATCTCTATATCCGGTGTGTGGCTCAAAATCTGGCCCATAGTCAGTACTAAGGCAATATTTGTTTAGCCAAATTGAAATCCACTGGTTCATTTTTCATTCACTCATCCAACATTTACTTGATCCCTACTGTGCAGTAAGTTCTCGAGCTAGGAGCTGGGCCATGGCCATGAATCAAATAAGGTTTTGACTTTCAAAGGGCTTCGATTTTAGGAAGAGAGTGAGGTAATAAACAAATACTTGAATAAAGGAGATCATTAATAAATAATCTGATTTATGTGTAAACAGGGCTCTGAGGGAAAGGGGGTGTTAATAAAATGTTGAATGGCAAGGGGAGGGGTCAGGTCATCCCTCCTTCACCCAGTTTTATTGTAAGTACACTCTGCATAGCTGCCTGTACTCTCATAGAGTACTTGTTGGCCCAGTGGAGAAAGGTACATAAAGCAAGTTGTCGCTTCTCAATGCCACAACTCTCTCATTCTCTTTCTAAAACATCCTTGAATGATGTCTCTATGATGCAGCACAGGAGAAAGGTAATATTAGAACTTTACAGGTTTCACTTACAGGACCTGGTCAGCCATGGAGTCCTTGAGAGTATAAAAAGACTGGTAGAGAAACAGAAGATAGAAAACTATGCTAAAGTTGATGTGTTCTATATACCATTCATTGAGTGTAATGGTTATAAAAGCTACATCAGTGATACTGGGCATCACGTGTTCAAACAGCATCACCTCCAAGGGCCCAACATATGTTCTGGGAAAAGGTCATATCAAAGTAGAGAGTATACCAGCATTACTTGTTATCAGCCATGGTTCTATGCCTTTAACAAGTAATTATCTAAGTCTTTAAAACAAAATCTTCCCAAGGATAGTCTTTATTTTTCTCTTGTCCCATCACTGAAAATACTGATGTCGTAAGTCACTGAAATTACCCAAGATCACCTATCTACACAATGGTGAAATCAAGACTGGCATCCAATTTCCTTTCCCTCTAAAGTTTACATTTTATGTGCTTCATCATACCAGCTCTTGGCCTGAAGCATCATTCTAGATACAGCAGATACTATAAAATGGTCAGAGAGCAGCCTTTAATGTTCTCAAAGAGGTCTCAAGCTCACTGGGTAAATGAAAGTACTCACAAAGCTATAACCAAGTCAAAGAAGAGAGATAAAATCTGATGGGCTGGGATAACCAAAAAAGCAATATGAAAATGTAAAATGGGTCCATAAAAATGGGACCAACTTGGAAAGCAAAGAAGAAACAGGCAGAGGGACAAGAAACTATTCACATAGTAGAGCATCCATGGCACGTTATACATGGGAAAGATGTAGAGACTTCTGTGATCTTGCTCTTGAATGAAAGAACAGAACTCACTCAAGCACACAAAAGAATTACAATGCCACATACATCCACCTGGACAAGAGTTCAGACAACCACAAACATGGTCAGAAAATGAGAAGTCCGTATGTGCTTCTGTATTCTCATGAAGCATGGTTCACTTCACCATTAAACAACAGCAACATTCTGTTGGGAGGTTCCACCTTGGTTTTGGCACATTCCACCAATGTTCATCAGCTACAGTCTTACCAAAATAAAAGTTCAATAAAGTGCTTCATAGCCCACTCTCTTGAGAGAAACATAGCTTCTCAGACCCACAGTTCCTTTCATTAGTATATGAGGAGGTTTAACCAAAGGCTTCAAAGTCAATATTAAATATGACAGATGTCATCAGATGAAAGATTCTGTTTAGAACCTACCCCATACCAGGTGCAAAGGTCAGTTCCAATCTTTCTTCTACTCCCTTTCTTTCTTTTGTATAAAAGGTACACCCTCATGCAGAAATTCAGCTATTACCTCCCCGCTTCTTTCTCCAGGACATGCATCCAGAGGGTATTAGCCAATTCTCTAACTCAACAAAGCATTCACATCTATCCCTCCCTTCCAGTCCCATGACTCCTAACCCAGTTACCCACTAAGACTTTCTAGCTCATGTCTGTGCTTTGTGTTTACACTCTCTACTCCTTCTGAGCCATGGATCATTCTTCCTAAAACAGACTTGAATGATGCCTCTATGATACAGCAAAGGAGAAAGATAATACTTGAACCTCACAGGTTTCTCTTATAGGACCTGGTCAGCCATGGAATCCTTGAGATTACAGAAGGACTAGTAGAGAAACAGAAAGTAGAAAACCATGCTAAAGTTGATATAAGTATTCTTTGTAGAATCCACTATGTGTAATGGTTATAGAAGGTGCATTACTGATACTGGACATCACATGTTTAACTAGCATTACCTCTAGGGGCCCCCACATGTTCTCAGAGAGATCATATCAAAGGTACTTCCTAAGCATTTTACAACCAAATAATCACACGTCTTACCAAAACCAGAGAAACACAACTCACTGCAAGAGATAGAGAGAAAAGCCAAGTTCCAGAGGAGGACTATTTGGACTGTAGAGTCCTTAGACCATGAGGACCAGGGTTAAAATGAAATACACCACCTTGAGGAAGCAATATCCTGAGAAAACAGCTGAACAAATCATGACTCCAAAGATGTCTTGGCCCAACAATATTTTATAAATGGGAATGGGTATGGAAGGATCAAGCTGGATGGGAAGAAATACAATGGACAAGCAGAGGATGGGGCATCCAATGGTCAAGAAGAAAGACAAGTCATCTATCCAATACAACTATAGCTTCCAGAGAAGAAGGGCAGGTACCAACCAACAATAGTTTTCAAATGTGGTGTTTTTAGATGGGATGTGATTCTGCTTAATTTTCCTCTAGGGCATCCTTCTCCATCGAAAAGTAGAAGGTAGACATCCCTACATCCCTGTCATGGTCTTTGAAGTTTTGCTGTTGTATGACTTGGAGCAGAAGATCAAAGACTCTGTTCTCTCTCATGTCCTTGCCACTGAGCACAGGACTCAGTGCTGAAGGAGTATAACTTCCCCCTGCTTTGCAGAAGTATCTGATAAAAGCAACTTTACAATGGAAGGGGTTGTTTTGACTCACAGTATGATAGGGCAGTCTGTCATGGAGGGAAAGGTATACCATGAGGAGTGTGGGGCAGCTATTCATTAGTGTCTGCAGTCAGGAAGCAGAAATAGCTCACTTTCATGGTCAGCTGTTCATCCTAGGTTAAGTCTGTCTAGAAACACCTACACAGACAGACTCCCAGGTTTATCTTCCAGATGATCCTAAATCCCATTGACAAGATTAACCATCAAAGTGAGCACCCATGGGGGACAGGAAAACTGGTTCTGAGTTGAGATGCTATAAACTCAAATTTTATCCCTAATAGCTAAATGACTTCAGGATGGTGGTCAGCTCTTCCAAACTCACTATTACATACCCAAATAGGCACAATGATGATACAAACCTCTTCAAGTTAAGAGATAATTCTAGTTAACTAACACGTCTTGATTATTTGTGAATTCCCCAGCATATAAGAAAT
>NW_021604638.1:12312160-12321645 GCF_004785775.1 Grammomys surdaster | reverse complement strand
TCTCTCTCTATATATATATATATATATATATATATATATATATATATATATATATATATATATATATTCAGGTTGGCTTCAAACTTACAGAGATCTGCTAGCCATTGTCTCCTGGGTGCTGAGATTAAAGGCACAGGATACTATGCATGGCTTATTAACTAATTTTGTCAGGGTTCCATAAATACTTGTTGAATAAATGAAAGGTCAACATTAACTTCATGTTAAATATTGCGGCAGAGCCTTGGCACACACATATTTGAGCAGCACTTCTACTCTTCGGAGAATGGGTCCCCGACTAGTTACCATTTACAGCTTCTTCCTTGGCATCCAGTTCAATCATCTGTTTGTTTAGATAATGAGAAGGGGGAAAGGGCCCTTCAACAGATCTTCACTCTCCTCCAGGATTCCCATCTCAGGAACATTCAGGCTGAAGCTGAATTGTCTAGCTGCCAAAAAGGCTGATGATAGAAAAATATCACAGTTCTGGAGGTGTCCCAAGATAACTCAGACACTCAGTGGGTATCATCTCTGAGAGGGAAGATCAGAGTCCATTGGCTACTGAAACAGCCTCCACTGATCCAAAGCCAGCTTTGGGCATGTGTTGATAGGCTGAGCCTTCTGAAGGGAGCTTAGACCCAAACACTTAGATCTCTGAACATAAGACACATAGTCTTGGAAAAGTGCCACTCTTGGGAGCTGTTGCCATTCTTTATCCTCCCCCAGGTGCCCTGCCTTGGGAAGCTGTCCACCTCTCCTAAAGAACCCTGCCTTTCCAGTGGCTTAAGGACTCTGGTGGCATGTATATCCTGCAGAGCAGAAAAGCACACACGCGTGTACGCACAAACACACACACACACCATATTCGCATACTTGCTGGTTTCACTTGCTTCCTTCTTCTGGGTCTTCTAGATTCCCTGAAGTCATCTGCTACATTCATTACTTACCACTCAGATGATTCCAGCTTAACTAAATGAACCATCTGGGGAAAGTACTTAAGCCATGTTACTCCAGAAGTGTGGCCATAAAGGGACACTCCTTTTGTAGGGTCAACTCACAGGTGAAGTGCAGGGAAGAGGCAGATTCTCCTCTCCAGGATCACTATCCATGCTCCCAGGCCCACCATGTCCATACTAAGTTATGAAGACCAGAACCAAGTGAGAGAGAGAAAGGAAGATTCCACAGTGTGAATGCGGTCTTAAGAGTTGCAGAGACCCAAGGGCCTTCTGTTGAGACATCTGTCCTCAAAAGCAGACAAGCAAATCAAGTACCAGTGCTGCCATAGCAACCAATATAGCCACAAAATCTGATCTTTCTTGTCCATGGAGGCCTGAAGGCCTCCATGCCATTCTCCCTCACAGCACCGGTGCCTTTTCCATAAAGGAAAATCCCATCACACCACCGCCTTACATTGCCTTCCTTGGAAACAATGAAATACAAAACACCCTGAAATAACTGATCAGGCATCCAAGGAAGAGCACACTTCCTCTCCTCCTCCTTGCTGGTATTCACTGTTCCTAGGCAGCCATCTTTGCTAGCACATCATGGTCCTTGTATTAGTCTGGCTCATCTTTGGTAGAGCTCCCTCAGACTCACCGTGATTCATGGGGTCAGCATCTTCTCTTCTATTGGGTCCCAGTTTACCTCCCTCCTTGGAAAAGCCTGTCCCAACCCCCATACAGACAGCCCATACTCGTGATGTTTTATCTTAAGCACTTGCTCAATTTTAGTCATAATATATAATTGCATGTGTCTTAGATGTGCACTGGCGCATAAGCCTCATGAAAGAATAGAACACTATTGCCCATGCCTGGCACTTACCAGAAACTTATTAAACTCACTGACTGACTGACTGACTGATTGACCGACTGACTGACTGACTGACTCACTCACTCACTCACTCACTCACTGAATAGATACATGAATGACAAATAAAGCCATTCTACAATGAAATGAATATCCATTGGTGGTCCTTGTTACTGGACATTGTAGCAGAAGCTGTATGTATATAGACATAAGATACATATATACACATATATGGTACACATATGATCATGTAATACTTTTATATTGCATATAACTGTACTTGAAATAGTTATATATTAAATATCAATATGTTTTGTAGTTATATAAGGTATATACATATATATTGTGTATATTTATTTGTATAATAGAAAGCAGGATATATCTTTTATGTGTCTTATGACCTAGCTAAAAGATTATTGGGTACATTTAATCTAGTCTGATCTCTGAGCTTCCTATAGGATAAGCGTTATCATCAGCTTGTCACAGCTAAGGATATGCTGTCACGAAGGTCAAATAGATTTTCCAAGATTATACAGTTAATGAATGGCAGCTGCTTGTTACCACCAAATCAAGGCTGGTGGAGAACTGATCTCAGATCCAGGATTGAACAGTGTCTACATGCTCCCTGGATGAGACACCTAGGGAAGTGGTAAAAGAAATGGGTTCATTTTCTTTACCCCTGTCTGTGTCTAGCTCCATTTAGTGTCAGTACACTGGCCACTCTGTGCTCTCAATGGCAGCTAGTAGGAGCCTCCCCTCTCCCAGCTCTACTGAATATCTCACCAGATGTCCTCTTCCAAGAAAATGGAGCATTTGCTGAGGATCTGCTATCTCCCCTGGGACTAATTTCCCATGAAGTCATAGGAAGCTCCATTTCCCACTTCCAGTGAAAGGAAGCAGAGATGAAGCTCCAGCCATGCTCCCTGATTCCAGGGCCCAGCAGGGCAGGGATATCCCACCAGGCAGCCACATTCTTGATTTCCAGAGAGTGGTCTCTCTGCATGCCAAAGGCTCCAGGCTAGGTCTGGTAACCTGGAGATAGGCCAGCTAAACTGTTCTGTCCAAAGGGGAGTTTTCCTTGGATGGCAACATTCACACAACATAAAATAATCATTTTTTTAAGAGAGCAATCTAATGGTATTTTATACATTTGCAAAGTTGTGAAGCCACCACTTCTGTGGAGTTCCAAAGTTCATTACCTCCTAGGAAGACCCTACAGTCACTGTCCACACTTCCTGTCCTCAGCTACCATGATAGCCCATGCCACCACCCATCTATTACCCAGTGCCCAGACCTGGCAATTCTGGATATTTCCTATATCCTGTAGAGTCCTACTCTGTGAGCTCCTGAGTCTGCTTCTCTCTACGAATCATGATGCTGTAACAGAGGAATCTACCTTTTTGAATTTGGAACATAGCAACTTCATCTACAGATGTGTGGGGCCACATTCACAGCTATTCTGTGATGCATGCTGTTAAGTGGGCTGCTGGTTGGACACATCTGTAAGAGCTTCCACCTTGCAGCCAGGATCACTATGTCCGTCTTGGTTTAGGCCACTTGCCATTTACAGATGCCAAGCTGGAGTGGGCTGATGACAGACTGGACAACCTACCCAGATCTACTGAAAGATGGAGGACTCTAAATTCTATCTGATGTAAAACTTGCTTTGTCTGTAGAAGGTGGCAGCTCATTGGATAGTTCTCAGCCAATGAGCCATGTGGGTAAGCCTACAGCCAGTGAACAGCTCTCATTTACATCAGACTCATTAGTAAATCGTGCCTAACTCTCCAGGCTCTTAGAGGCTAGCACTCACAGAGAAAGGAAAGATGTTAATATTAAAAGGTCTGTGTAGTCTTGCTGAAGAAAACCAGCTTAGAAGTCCCCAAAGCCAAGCACCTTCAAGAATTTAAATGGTACCATATTTCAGATTGAGGTAGAACAGATTGTGGTCTGACCTCTCTGAGGCATCAGCCAAGGGTGATACAGGCCTGACAGACGGCTCGAATGTTATCAGCTCTCTAGTCAAGAGCCCTGAGATATAAATATCAATACAACCAAGGATTCTATGTCAAAAACCTGGCTCTGTACTGAATGCTTACCATCTTTCAGAGGGAATATGCTGTTCATTTTGTTCCCGTGTATATAGAGACAGTACAGGTGTACTCTCAAATCTCCCCATCTTCCTTTGTCCAACATCAAAAGTACCCTCGATTCTTCAAAGAGCAGGGTTTGTTCACAGGGTGTGTCTCAGCTTTCTTCATACTGCTGCTGTAGAGTTTCCCCTTCCCTGCTTTTAACCTATATTAGTCTCTCTCTCTCTCTCTCTCTTTCTCTCTCTCTCTCTCTCTCTCTCTCTCTCTCTCTCTCTGTGTGTGTGTGTGTGTGTGTGTGTGTGTGTGTGTGTATCAGGTGTTTTCCTATATAGTTCTGCCTTACAGTTAGGGACAGTGGCTCTTACTGAACCTAGAAGTCACTGATTTAGCTAGACTAGGTGGCCAGCAAGACCTAGAGACCCTCCTATCTCTACTTCCCCAGCACTGGGTTTATAGGTACACATAAACACACCTGGACTTCTTTTTTAAAAACTTTTTTTATTTACATGTATGTGTGTATATATATGGATCTGCATGTGTCTGTAAGTGAAAACACTGTCCACAGAATCCAGAAGAGGTTGTCACTGGATTCCTGGAGGCTGAAATTACAGTTGTCTGTTAGCCACCTAACATGGGTGCTAGGAACTGAACTCGGGTCCTCTGGATGAGCACTCTTAACGAATAGGTCATCTTTCCTGTCCCAACTCTTGTCATTATCACATGGGTTCTGGGGGTTAAGTCATGTCTTCATGCCATCTCCCCAGCCCTGACATGTCAAAAGGGGTCATTGCACATCCTGGACTTTGCCCTATGCTTGGCAGACTGTTCAATAGCATCTCTGATCTCCATCTACGAGATGCCTCCAGCCCCTCTCCCCATCATAACAATCAGACATGTCTCCAGGCTTTGCCAAATGTCACTTGGGGAGCAAAATCAATGAGCCCTAGCTTCAAACCTCTGATAGGCTCGGATGAGGAGGGTAGCTGGTGAGAAGCTCCGACTGGGATTGCTTGAGAGCTGAAGGTATGGGATCTTGAGCCTCACTTCTGAAATTAGGTTAATTACAATCAACTCTAAATTATCCAGGGGCCGATTATCTACATTACCCCAGCCCCCACCCCCACACTACCTGCCTTCCACCCAGCCTGCCATTCACAAGGAGCAGGCACACCAGGGAAGAAGGGATGCATAGGAACCACTGGAAGGTTGCATTATTTGTTTTGTTTAGCAGGAGACTTAAGCTTGTTAAAATGCAGCCTCCTTGCATCTGGTTGTGTTTTTTATGCTACCCAGATTCCCCTGGCCCTGGAATCTGACACACTAGAGAGAGATTGGGCTCCTTCCTGCTCTCCAACAGGCAGAGAAAGTTCTAATATAGCTTCTCTCCCTGCAAGCACCAGCCTGTGCCTCCTTCAGGCAGAGAAGACTAGCCGTGTCTCTTCTTGGGGAGCAGACTAGACAGAATATCACAATACATGAGGGCACAGAAAAACATGTGCATAGAAAGAGTAGGCTGCACTCTTATTTTTAAAACTGAAAAAATAAAATAAAATCAGCTCCCTCTCTTTGCCTCTAGCCCTGGCTGCTTCTCCCTCTTAGACAAAAGAGCTTGTGGCAAAGGTGAAATCCACATACCATTCTCATCACCTCATCATCCTCACACTCCCCACATGGTGCACAAGAGCACCCCAACTTCCAAAACCTTTTCCCACTAAGATCATATGTCAGTGACTCTAATTACCACCTTCATCCTTGTCTTGGATTCAGACCCATGAATTAAGGGAGATTGACCTTGTGTTGTTCACTCATATCCCTAGCACATGGCCCAGGGCACATAGTAGGTGCTCAGAACACTGGCTGAACATGAACATGGAGGAGCAAATGAGTGAACCTCGCTTCACTTGTAAAAGACACTTCCAATGCTGACAGCCCCTCCCCCAGTGTTCTTTTCTTTGTGAGACACTCTGATGTCTTCCAGGCTGGCTTCTAACTTGCCATCTAGCTGAAGGTGACCTCAAACTTCTGATCCTTCTGCCTCCACCTCCCAAGTGAGAGCTGAGATTGGATGCATGTGTGATCATGCCTGGTGAGTTCTCTCTCCAGAAGTACATCCTCTGACCGCTGGTTTTCTTCCCCCAAGAACTCCACTTCAATATCTTTTATTTATTTTATTCTCACATTAGTTGGATGTATCCATGGGGCTCGGTGTGTTATTTCTACACACAGTGTGCAATGGCCAAATCCAACCTCTGCTTCTCTTTACTTTCCAGTAGCTGTAACCATGCTCACTGTTACCTCAGCACATGCCTCCCGTGTCTCCCTTTCCTGTACATCCATCAGGAACTCTCTGAGATCTACCCACGTCTCCTTCTTTTCTAATTCAACAATGTTTTTCCTAGCTCACCTCTATGATCTGCTTAAGCATATAGTTCCACCCTGACAGGGCAGTCTGTCTGTTCTTCTCTACATCATTCCATGGATCATTTGTCTCCAAGAACACCTGGAATATCTTCAGGAGAATTTATTCCAACCTGTGTTGAGTTTGACAGTAACCCAAAACTGCTCGTTCAAAAGGTCTCACCGCCCTGGACTGGGTAGGTCCATGGTGATTTGATTAAAGGATAAACCGTAGTGGCTGGCCAATCAGAGCTCCCTTTCACCCCACCTCATGCCCTCAACCTAGAGACTGGTTCAGGGATCTTCACGTGATCCAAATTATGCCAAAGGAAGTCTGGTCCAGGATTTGCCTGACTGAAGAGAAGAGCCCCACCCCCCACCTCCTTTCCCCACTGAGCACCAAGGAAAGGGCATTTGTTCATCTTGCCTTCCTGTCAAGAAAGAATATCTGGAGGTGTGGGGTTCAGCCAGCTCTCAAAAGTGAAAAATGAGTAGTGAAGAGAGAGATCCAAAGATCAGTATTTCCTGCGGGCCCTGGAATTTGGTTATGCTTGAAGGACTCAGTGGATTTCAGTTAAATAACCCAATATCTTGTCTGTGATATTTTCAAGTGTGTCCTACATAACCAGTCACCACCAAAGGGGCACTAATGGCTATATCACTAGGCCTGAGTCAACACATCATACCACATAACCATTTATGCATGAATGCTTTTATCTACCATCCAGACACATTGCTGGGACTGTATCTCTGAACTCATATCTGGCCTGATGAGATGAGCTACTCTCCACAGCACAGGTATCACCCACATTGTCCTTACCCCAGATTGGTAGACCAGTCCTCTAATGACAATTTTATTACAATGCTCCTCTATTTCAGTTTCCTCCACTCTAATCACACCCTGATACCGAAAAGGATCTGCATGTCTCAATAGGGAAACTCTCCAATGTCGGTAAGTCATCAATTCCTTCCCGTTCGGCCATGTACACCATTTCTTAATGGTAGCACCCACCCATCTTTTCTCCCTTCACCCACTCTGGCATTCCTTAGTCGTTAGTTCTTTCCCTTAAAATATAGTGGCCATGATGGTCCAGAATTCTGAAAGCCAGATCATGAGCTTCAGAGCATTCATTGCCATGGAAGAAGTTAGATTTCTCTGAGGAAGCCATGATGTTAGGAAGTTTAATTCCACTTAGTCTCCAGCTGTTCTAGGCCTCCTAACCTCGTGCAGTCAGCTGAACAGAAGAGTTGTTCTTGAACGCATTCCCTTCAGCATGGCATAGGAAAAAACAAGGTTTTAGCTTTGTGAGTTTACTAATTATGCCCATCATTTTTGCCTTTGATCCACGCCAGCTGAAACCCCAACCATAGCACAGTGAGGTGTCTTGCCACCATGCCTGTCGACTTCAAGGTCCACACCTACGAACACCTAAAAGCATTGTTGGTCTGTGCCATTAGCTTTCTGTTTTCTTTTCCTTCTTGTTTTGATACATAATCTCAATAACAGCCTGGGCTAGCCTGGTGTTCCTGACCCACTATCCTGAATACTGGGATTATAGGCATATGACACCATGTCCGTGTATGCAAGTAGGTCTGGGTCATTTGTTAGGCACAAAAGGTACCTGAACCACTTTGTTATTGCCTATCTTTACTAAACTATTAATGATCTCCAGTAAACATCAGAACCTTCTCTCCAAAGTGGCCATGAACAGAGATACCTCTCCATCAGCTGAAATGAAGCTACACATCTGCCTGTCTTCCTCCATTACTCTATCCAAGCCTCCAGGGCTTTGCATAGTGTTTGATGCTAAGATATCAGCGTGTATCTGATGAACAAATGAATCTAATTCTGACCTCCGTGAGAGCACTCCATGAACTCTAGACCTGCCAGTGGTTTCAGGGGTCCATGGAAGGAAAGCAGCCCTGCAAGTGTTATTGTAATAATCCTGACAGGTTCCAAGCCTGGTGATCATTAACCATCCCCAGGAGAGCTAGTTAGTGTGCACAGAAGAAAGCCCCCTCCTCGGGGTTGGGAGTGCCTTGCCCTGACGGCACTTGGCTTCAAACTGAACTCACAGTGCCTTCTCACAGAGCCAATCTGTCTATAAAATTGGTGGTTTCTATAGAAACAGAGACTCTGTAGTAAGCGAAGGGAAATTGTACATTCTGCCAGCGTACAAAGATCAATCCTGTTCTTAGACGGGGCCAGGGCTCTTTCATGCTTTATTTTTGAGCATCTCAACTTTCATTTCCACCCCAGCCGTCTCATCTCATATTTATGAAGCTCATGCACTGGTAATCACCTCCCTTCTACCCTAGCTACTTTGTTAGTTATGACCACAGGCAGGAGTTTACAGAAGCAACACGGAATCCCCTGCATTCTGTCATGGGCTGAGTGGTACCAAATTCCCAACCTTAGAGGTAGAGCTGGGATCTCCTGTGTCCCAGAGTGGCCCTGCAGTGGCAGATGCTGGGAAAGACCCAGCATCTCTTAGCTGAACACTATAAAAATCTACTCAGTAATTCAGTACTGCCTCCACTTTAGACAGTCCCCAAGCTCGTCAATACTGATATGCCTGCAAACTCTGGTTTGTACCCCAAAGTACAAGTAGCTTTCTAACAGACAAAGAGTTGTATATGAATTACTTAGAGGGTTTCTGATCATCTGCAGAGAAAATGAGAAAAAAGCCAGGTTGCATCTTAATATTTTAGTTGCAGGTTCAAAATTTAAGACACTTGTTAACTCATGAAGTGTCTGCTTTTATCTTGATCCACTCTTAAAATGAGACATAATGCTGTATTTCTTTCAAGTAATATCACTTTTATAGTACTTACTTGAATCTGACCTGGGGACACCAGATGTGATTTGCCTTTTTCCTGCTCTGAAAAATGACTGGTTGAATAGATGAGGGAATGAAAGATGGATGGATGGATGGATGGATGGATGGATGGATGGAAATAAACTATGTATGTGTGAACAACTGATGCATTGGTAGTTGGGGATGAATGGGTAGACACAAGGATAGATGGATGGATGGATGGATGGATGGATGGATGGATGGATGGATGGATGGAAATAAACTATGTATATGTGAACAACTGATGCATTGGTAGTTGGGGATGAATGGGTAGACACAAGGATAGATGGATGGATGGATGGATGGATGGATGGATGGATGGATGGATGGATGG
>NW_021604638.1:12290217-12312150 GCF_004785775.1 Grammomys surdaster | reverse complement strand
TGGATGGATGGATGGATGGATGGATGGATGGATGGATGGATGGATGGGATGGTTACAAATTATGTATGTGCTAACAACTGGATGGAGGTTGATGAATTCATGAATAGATGGATGAATGCATAATGAATAGGTGCATGACTGTGTGGATAAATAAATGGGTAGGTGCATGGATGAGTAGGGGAGTACATGGATGGACAGATAAACGTATTAGAATTAATTATGGATGATACATGTGCAGATGGAGAAGGAAGATTGACTAGCAGATAAATGAGTGTATCGATGGATAGGTGGGTACGTTGATAGATGGATAAATGGAAGACAGTGATAAAGAATAGTAGATGGGTAAATGATAAGCAATTTACCCACCAGAATTTGATTCTAAAACTAGCTGCCTACTCATTCCTGCTGTTCTTAAGTGCATACAATGTGTTGGGTATGATCTTGGACAATGAGGATGAGTCCCAATTATCAAGGAGCTAAGATTTCAGTATCTCTGGACTAGGAACAGACTTTACAAACATGAATGGCTATAGGGTGAGTATACCACCTGTCCATGGACCAGGTCTAGGATAGCAGCAGTGAAAAGAATGAGACAAAGGTAGATGCAAAAGGGCCATCAGGCATCAATGCCTGGTTGAGTCATTCAGCCCAGAGTGTAAATTCTAGTTCAACCGATTCCTGGCTGTGTGTGTCTCTGTTTCCACAGATGCCTCCCATAATTGCCCTGGGGAAAATATAAAATGGCGCGAGAATAAAAAGTCAGACACATGACCTAACCAAGAAAATACTTTTAATATCAAATTTCTATTTCAGGAGACGATACTAATACCTGCTTCCAATCCTGAACCATGGACCACAACTAGCACTGGGTGCTACTAAGGTCACAGAAGTTTAAGTAGATCAGAAGAAAAGACACAAAAGGGATATCCAGACACTCATGACTTGTCCAAGGATTTGACCAACCCATCCCAAGCCTACTTCAGATGATGGCTGAGCCCATCTCTCATGCCACTCACTTTTCCCAGGAAAACCACAGCCAACCTTGGGCCCGATTCATCTCACCTTGGACAAGGCTACATGTGTCAAGAAATTCAACATGCATCCTTTTCTATCAGAACCATCTCTTCCCTGTGTTGCCACAAAGCACAATTAAAAGAACAGAAGTTGCTGGTCAGAATTCTACATAGAATAGAATGAAGGTCAAAACTAGGGATGGTGGAACAACTGCTCAGTCTGGTCTGGAATTCTATTCAGCTGCTGAGTCCCATCTCCCTGGGCAACCTGTAACTTCTATGTCCTTCAGCTCCTTATCTACAATATGGGGACATAATACCTTCTCTGGATGTATAAAGATGGCAAAGGTGTTATATATAATATGTTGGAAAATAGCCAGGATATAGTGAGCAGTATTCAAATCAACACTTGGGTCTCATTATCAACATAAAGTACCCAGCATGCTCAGGCTACTTCACTAAATACCTAAAAGAGTGACCTCCTCATATTCCTGTGACCATGCTGAGGAGGTAGTGTAGCACAGATACTTTGCAACCAGATCCTCTAGCCGTGTGACCTGAGACTCAAACTTCTCGAAGACTCTCTTTCTTACCTTTAAAATGGGCACAAGGCTACTAACAGCAGCAGTTAGCAAATGGTATTTTGCTCTGTTCGTGTTTGCTTGTAAATCATCTTGGAATGGGTGAACAATCTCTCTGTGCTCACATATCTGAAACCAGGAAAACTATAACCAGACAATTTTATTCCCCTCTCCAAAAGGAAAACTATCACCCCTGACTCACAGAGACCTCCATGGATGGAAATACCATACCTTGGGAGACAAATGGATCTGAGAGGTGCCACAGAGGCTCAGTGACCTCTCCAAAACTCTCTCTCTCACAAGGACCCTTGACTGTGGTACCTTCACCTAGGCAGAGGCACTCATGATTACACATGCTTGAATTCATGGTATCACAGCACCATGAGTCTCAGAGGGACTAAATTAAATGGACTGAATTCATAAGGGAATGATACTTAGCCTATATTTCAAAGTGCTAGTTTCCCAACAGACCTTGTAACCTGGCCAGATATTCATTGTATCCAATCAGAACCTTCTTCTCTACCGAGAATTACTGAGAAGTAAAATCACGATGAAGGCATTGCTTCATGGGTAGATATCAAAAGAAAGGCTGGCAGAAAATCCAGGTGAGCAATCCTAGGTGACTTTCTTGACCCAGGCTGAGAAAGGAGCAGAGTTGATGTGATAGCCTTCATATCAATAGTATTGTCCTCAGTGTCTTCGATCATTAAACTACTAGGCAACGTGCAAGTTTGCCTATTGGACTTCAAATTTCAGAATGGTGAGGGGCACATGTTGTCCACAGTGACAGCAGTGCAAGGTGTGTGGAAGATACACAGCCAGACAGGTATTTAAGTCCTTGACCATCTACAGAAGCCTGAGGGTAAAAATAAGTATGGGTACAGAATAGCTTCCCTCCACTAGGGCAAAATAGCACATGCAATAAAGGGGCTGTTACTACTCTCTGAGTCTAGCTGACTGCATCTAGGTCCCATGCTCTAATCTGCATGGGACACTTCTATCTGGAGAAGCTTTGCTCAAGGAGAAATACTTGGAACTATAGTTCTAAAACAAAATAACAAGGTAGGGTGGGTTGAAGGAGAAGGGAATAATAGAGGGAAAGAATGGAAGCAGGGGAAGCAGGAAGGAGAAAAGGGCGAGGATGGAGAAGAGGAGAAGGGCAATTATGGACAATGTGCATATAAGAGTCACTGAGAATTCTAATGCCTTCTTAGGGAATCCTGGGCCTGGCTGTCATCTCAGTCATATTTACAATAATCATTGCCATTTACTGAACCCTTACTGTGTACCAGACACTATTTTAAGCACTCTACTGCATTAACATGGTTAATCCTGACCACAGTCCTCCAGAGCACAATGACAGGAATGGCTTCGCAGTTCACATTCATAAATGTAGAGAGAATTAAACAAGGTGAACCCTGAGAGGCTCTTCCTTCAAAGCTTGCAGTGGGAGGGTTTCCCACATCTGTCTTTGATGTTGGCTCTTTGCTATCGTGGATGTCTTGGAAACAAGATATGAAAGTAGACTTTTAGAATAATGTTTGTCTGCATCTTCTAACTCCATACCCAGGATATTCCAAACTGCCCAACATCATGTACCAAATGCATAACAGTGTTTATGTTGCTGATGCTAATACCGCTTTCAACTAAATACTGACACTGGGGCTTCCTAAAATAAGATACCTATAATTCCCAACCCACAACCACAGTGGTAGCCTGGAAGGCAAGGCCATGAGACCAAGGTAGAACATTCTTTCTGGCTTTATTGTGAGGGGCATAGAAAGTGGAAGAAGAGAAGGAACCTAAGGAAGGAAGAAAAATGGATCACTGATGGCACATTTCCAAACAGTATATACTCACATTTTCACACCAGACTGTAGCTCCTGATATGGCAGATGCAATGGAAACTACAAATACTTGTCTTCTTCCCCAAGAAATGGCCAAAACAGATGTTTATTGCTAAGGTTATACTTTGAACAAAGAGCTAAGGGCAAAATGCTAAACTATGGCCAGGATATCTATCTCTGTGAGTCCAATGTACTGGTCTTTCATTCTGAGGCCAGAGGCATTTGACTTTGTATTTACTTAGTATAGCCAAGGTACCTATACTTAAACCACTCATGGAAATGCTGTTTGTCTTAGAGTAATGTTTATCTTGTCACCTAACTCCAAGACCTTCCAAACTGCCCATGACCAAGATCATGAGCCAAACACACAACAGTGATTATTTTAGTGACTGTCTACATCCCAGTGCTCATGACATAGCCTCATGGGAGAGTTAGCTATGGAAGTGTGCATGTTTCTCATAAAGTCTCCTCCCAACAGTGAATTTCAGAAACATCTAGAATGGCATCATGAGCTCCCTAAACAAACGTGCCTAAACTCCCCAACTCATTTCATGAGAAAAAATCGAAACCCAGAAGTGATTAACTACAGATCAATAAAACAGAACAATAAACCCTGTGAAAGGTCAAGTTTGTGGTCCATGGGATCATGTAGCCAGTGAGCCAACATCATCAGAAGCCTTGTAGACACTACCTGCTCATCAACCTCTGTAAGATCAGGGAACCTGGAAAGAAAATGAAGTTGATTTCTTATACAACTATGGGAAAAGTAAATTTGTTTTTAATATAATAGTCTATGTTGACTTCACACTCAATTTCTTTTTAAGAAGACAAGTCTTTGATTATTCTTTCCCATCCTGGGAACCTGAGGATAACGAAACATCCTTTCTCTGTTCGTGAATGAAGGCAAGCTTCTGACTCTCTCCGTCGAACACTCCCCCTAATTTCTCACAACCTGAGTTGGCATCACATACTGCCTAATGGAGACAAATAACACAGGATGAAGGAGGCCATGAAAAAGGAGGTGTCATTTCGATAAGTGACATCCTGTCACTTGTAAAGATTTTCATTAACGAACCCCTAGCACCTACTGTTTCGCTGTGACTTATCCATCTCTGGAAATTTCTTTAAACAAAACTCAGATTTAATTTCCTTTTTCATTAATTAAATTTCATATTAATCCCATCCATTAGAGCCTAATACCTCTCAATTAGATACAGAAATCTCTGAGGAAAGTTAGCAATTGAGACTGTCCCAGGATTCCAGGAGTGCCATGCACAGAACGTCTGCTTTAATTAGGTTTTCATTAATTACTCTTTAATCAATTGATATTTTATACTTTTGGCCTAAGACTTATGATCTGTACATCACAACCTCTTACATGATGCCTCACTTATTGCATTCAGTCAAACAAGGGGCCGACAAGGAGATGGAGAGTCAAGAGCTGCAGGCAGGCTCCGGGTCTCACATACAAATTCCATGGCATCCTTTGAGATGGCATGCAAATGAGAATCGTGAGAGGGTAGGGTGAGTGAAGAGGTGGAGAGAGGAGCAAGAGGGAGGAGAAGAGAAAACTAATACATAAACCGTGTCTGGTCCAACCTCAACCAGCTCTCCTGCAGACAGCAGCTGAGTAACCTCCTAACACCACAGAACACTGTGCTCACACATTTGTCTTGCCTCCACCCTGCAGCTGGCACCTCCTCCCACCCCTTTACTAAGGAACACACAATGAATCATCCACACTGGGACACTCTGGAGATAGAAAAGGACTTTTATTAATGATTACGCCAAGGAGCAATGCACACAGAACAGAGTGTTGCCAGCACATGAGAATATATTATCACCTCCCATCCCCACCCCCAGGCCACCAGGGCAAGCTCTGTCCTCCAGTGGCTGGAAATTGATAAATTTCCTCTCCCAAGAGCCCAACCCCTTCATAGGGGAAGGTCTCCCTTCGCTGACTGTTACGTTTTAGATCTGTGTCCCTCATTTGGCCCATAGTGGGTGGTGCTATTTAGGAAGGAAAATTTGGGAGGTAAGACCTGGCTAGAGGAAGGTGCCACCAAGAATTGGTCCCTCGAGGATATAATATCCCTAACTTCCTCATGCCTTATACTTTGTTCCTTTCTGTGCTGTGACATCAACAGCTGTCCTTTGCTGCATGCTTATAATCGGCATGATGTTCTGCCCAAGTATCCATTCACTGAACCTCTGAAACCAGGAGCCAAAATAAATCTGTCCTCCTTCCAGTTGTATGGATCACGGATACATGATAGAAAGGCTTGCATTGCTTTGCATAGACTGGGGTTCATCTAGAAGAACCAGTACAAACTGCTAATGATGCTAAGAAGGCTTAGTCCCCAGTTCCTGAACACTCTCCAAGTACCCATATTTGAACTTAAATTAGACAACTTCAATCACTTACATTTCCCATCTGTACTTTACACTGGATCATTTATGAGATTGATCCACTACCTGTCTTAGTTGTGGTTTCTATTGCTGTGAAGAAACACAAGGATCACAGGAACTATTATAAAGGAAAGCATCTAATTGGGGGCTTAGTCTATTATTGTTATAGTGAGAAGCCTGGTAGCATGTTGGCAAGCATGGTGCTGGAGGAGGAGCTGAGAGTTCTACATCTGGATCCACAGGCAGCAGGAAGAGATTGAGACACACTTCCTCTAATAAGGCCACACCTACTCATACTGCCAGTCCCTATGGGTCTATGGGGGCCATTTTCTTTCAAATTACCACACTACATAATGAAATAACAAAGCACCTTGAATAATTTATAAATAATATAAAATATTTTACTGTTGGGGGTTGTCTGCTGCTACTATGTATTCAAATGCTAAATACTGGCCCCCAAGATCTGGTTGTCCCCAACAAGCAGATCCTCACGTACACCAATTGATGCTATATAAACATACTCCCTATTTAACACTAATGATTAAATAAAACTGGCAACAACCAATTACTAGGGGTGGAGGTGGGTAAAGAAAGGTCGAGGGTTACCAGGACAGGGGTCACAGCTAGGGACCAGGGGAGAAGTAAGGAGAGAGAGACAGACAGAGAGACAGAGACAGACAGAGAGGAGGAGGAGAAAGAGGAGGAGAAGGAGAAGGAGGAGGAGAAGAACAGCAACAACAACTAGAAGAAGAAGAAGGCAACAACAGAGAGAACAGGAGGTCTCCATTAGTCATGATGGGCCAGCAGCACATGTCCAAGCAAAATGCCTCCCCAGGACACCTGACTACTAGAGCAGAAATAATTCAGGAAGATTCAAACAGCTAGTATTTGGGGAGCACAGTTGGGGAAGTAGCCAGTGTAGGGTTAGAGAATGAGATTAGTGGTCATCCCCCAGTAACTGCACAGAGCCTAATGAGTAAATTATAGTTGGGATCCCATTCATTTGAAGCTGCATGGGGAGCAGCATATTCACAATGTTTTACATACTACTGTAAGGTCTAAATCTTGCAAGACCAAGATCAAGGCACTGAACAATTCCGTGTCTAGAAAGAGTTTGTTCTCATCTTCCAATGTGGTATCTTCCTGTTGCATCCTCACATGCTGGACAGGGCATAGAAGGACCAGACCTATTCCCTTGAGCCCCTCCTATGAAAAGAGAACTAATTCACGTGGGTATAGTCCATGGATAGTATTATGACCACATCTCTTAGTTTGGGGAACTAGAATTTTAGAGGGAATAGACGTGTGCATCTGTCAGCATTTCTCCACCAGAATTAGATAACAGTAACATGCATTCACATACGTGTACACACTCACAGCCTGGAACACACTCCACACACTCAGCCTGGAACACACTGCACACACTCAACCTGGAACACACTCCACACACTCAGCCTGGAACACACTGCACACACTCATAGCCCAGAACATACTGCACACACTCACAGCCTGGAACACACTGCACACACTCACAGCCCAGAACACTCAGATCCTACTTTGCTGGATAAGCTGCAGCTGTACCTATGACACAAGATGCCAAAGCCCCCACCAGAGAGAGGATAAAAAGCATCCAAATAATCCATTTACTTGACAGAGAACACACAAGGGCAGATAGAGCCATCTCCATTTATAAATCATAAAAAACAAAAAAGTTTATCAAATACAAGGCCTAGCATGATATACTTTTAAACTACAAAAAAGAACAAAGAGAAATTTACTTTTCTAAGAAAATGATTTCCTGCATGAAATGTCATTAAATTTCAGACGATCTGCTTTGTGTTCTGCAGAAATTCAAGGAAACTTGGTTTCCATGAAAAAGGAGCTTCTTTTTAAAAAACAGATAAACATTTAAAACAAGATCTGGTTTTTAAAGCTAAGAAAGACTCAAAGATAGGCAATTAAAGAAAAATGTTTGGTATTCAGTGATCAAAAAGAAAACTTTAATATTTTAAAAATTCATTCAGGGGAGAATCAGACTTGGAAGCAATGACTGGTGAACAAAATTTCCCAGAAATAAAATAAAAAGTGGTGAGGGAGATCACTGCAGGGGTATTGATTCTCTAGGAAGATATAATCATATTTTATCTATCCATCAAAGCCAAACTACCTAGTATGGTACTTACTATTGCTTTGTGTACTATTTTAATTACTGTATGCAACCAGATGCTAAGTGGATATGGAGGTAAGACTGTTGAAGGAAAAGTATAGGTACATTCAGCGAGAAAGAGGAATGACTGTCTCGGAATAAAAGACATAGCTAATAACATCCATCCGCACAACAGATGCTTCATAGAGGAGGAAGCAAACCCAGTAAATTTGTGCCTTTGGGACAGAAGTGGGGAAGGGAGAAGGACCCAATCTACTGTCTCTTGTAGGTAGAGTGCAGATGAGGAGACCCTGAATATTCTAGGGTAGGCACTGTACCCATATGAATAAGGATCAACAGACATGCTCAAATCTGTATCTCTAGACCTGAGAACATGTCACCCTACATGACAGAGGAGAATATGCAACTGTGATGATGGATGGTCTTGAGACAAAGGGATATTCCTGGATATTGATGACCCCAATGTCATCACAGGGTTTCCTGTATGTAAAAGATGGGGCTGATGGAAGCAGAGATGGGAAGGATATGATGCTATGTGTCCCGTATGCAGGCACCCTCAGGGAGATGGAGAAGAAGGAAGAAAAAGATGCTCCCTGAAAGATTCCACAAGAAGCTCAGGGCTGCTGATCCCTCTGATGCTACAGTTGGGCCACTGAAATTGTTATTCTTTGTTCCAACAGTAAAAGAAACTAACGTGGATACTTTATTAAGAGGAAAAGACACAGTAGAATTCCAAATCACTATCTCATGCCTGGCTACAGCGTGATAGTTTTCTGTGCTTAGCTGAGTTTCTGATCTTGAACACTAACACTACAGAGTCTAATATCCAGAATACATAAATAACTTTAAAACCGCAAGGAAACCAAACAGGACAATCAGTCCATCAGCAAACTAAGTGAATAAACAGTTCTCAAAAGATGGAGTAAGAATGGTCAAAATTAAATATGAAAAACTGCTCAGCAACTTTAGCCATCCAGGAAATTGCAGATTAAAATACCACTGGATTCTATCTCATCCAATTAAAACATAAGGATCAACCAATGCTGAAGGTATGCAGAAAGCAGGAGAACACTAACACATTGATGGGAGAGATGTAAATTAGTTCCACCATCATGGAAAACAGTATGGAGGTTCTTCAGAAGAGCTAAAGGTATGCTTCAGCTGTATCTTTATGTGTATATCGGAAGGTCTCTAAATCAACACAACAGAGATGGTGTACATCGTGTTCATTATTGAACTACTCACAACAGCCAAGGTAGAGAGTCAGCCTTCTGTCAGAGAACAGAAGCAAAGATAATGTGACCCATCTACACAATGGAGTTGTGTTCAGCCATAAAGAAGGACAAAATTATGTCATTTGCAGGAATATGGCTGGAACTGGAGATTATAGTGTTAAGTGAAATAAGTCAGTCTTGGAGAGACAAATACCATGTGTTTTTTTTTATTTGCAAACCCTTATAGATATAGAGTCATAAAACTACTTATGTATCTATGACATGAAAGTAGAGATTAGCAAGGCTATCTAAGGGAAGAAATGGGAATCATGAGAGGGATAGAGGAGGTGGGGGATAATGGTCAAGTCCATGATACACTTGTCTTTATGAAACTCATTACTATGTTCATAAATTCATGCAAAAGGAAAATCCACAAAGCCTTTGGCTGATTATGAAAACATATTACTATAGGTACCAGTGGGAGAAAAAGCCCAGGATAACAGAATGACTAGATTGAAAAATCAGAAACAAGAAGTTGGTATGTGGACAAAGATAAATCCTTTTAAAAAAAATGGGAGAGTTTTTTTTTAATAAACTATATGGAGTTCCTAATAGTCTGCATCACATTTCTTCCAAGACTCAAAGAAGAAAAACAAGATATTTATCTGGGTAAGTGACTTGCCTCCGACTTCTCCACAACATCATCAGACTGCAAGGGTTAGTGATTAATTATCTCCAAGGTTTAAAGCATTTCTGCTCGTGTTTGGAAGATGCTGAGAAATATTTACAGATGCAAATGCAACCCCGTGTCTCTCCCTCTGTCAAGCACTGAAAGAAATTCCAAGTGGAGTCATTTTTGAGACATAAAGTGTAGTTATGGTTTCGAGAGTTGTGAAAGCAGGAGCTCAGTGAGCTGAGCGTGGAGTGTTCTTTAAACTGATCAACAGACAGTTGTAAACAGACTGTAAACGCAACCAGTGGTTCTTTAAAAATGATATCTAGACTTATAACATCAATTAATAATGATTAAATCAGAAATGTGTATTAAAAATTCCCAACTATACCATCAAAATCTAGGAATGAAAGATTACCTTAAAACACCGTAAATAATATACTTGGGAAACGGATAACAATTAGAAATAAGTTGCAGGGAAAGCTGAAATTTAAATGTCCCAAGGCCACTAAATGTACCCTAAAGCAAAGTGAAAAGCTGGTTTCCATATGAATCATCAGAAAACCAGGAGTAGCAGAACAATTCATTTGGAGGCTTTGTTTTGTTGTTTGTCTCTTTTTTGATTGTTTCTTTTTCATTTGGGTCTTCCCAAGTAGCCCAGGCTGGCCTTGAACTCACAATGCTCCTGCCTCTGACCCTGTGTACTAAGATTATAAGCATGCAATACTATGTCTGGTTAGAAAGAGTTTCTATAAGGCCCAGCTGGTAAATCTTTTCCGCTTTGGCTGCAGTTACAGCTGGGAATTGTTCCTCTCATTAGTATTGCAATCATTAAGATGGTGACAGCCAGTGACAGCCAGTTGTCCCCCAAAAGGCTATCAGTGGCCAATCTCTGAACCAGAAGGAAAATGAGTATGAAAACAAATTTAAAACAACAACAACAAAAAAGCACAAAATAGAAAGAAGGAAGTTACAATGGCGGCCATCAGTCAGAACAGAACAGTTACACTCTTCCACGGAAGCCTCTCAAGTTACTTCCCTAGTGAAGGACACAGACACAGAAATTAAATCAAGATTTGAGTGTATCCCAATATTTTCCTTAAGATTCAATCTTTTGTAGTTAGGTTACAAATGGGTTAAGTTCGAAAGAATGAACAGGTTGAAAAGAAAAATGTCCAGAAAAAAAAAAATGCAGGTCTGTCAGTATCCAATATCAAAGTGGAATCCAAAGACAGGGCATTGAGCAGTGCAGCGAAAGCCATCTCACGTTGATAAAAGGTAAAATTCACATAGAAACCTTACCTCTCAGGATCTTTTCTACAGCAAACAGCACTGCTGCTCTAAGATAGGCAAAGCAAAGGGTTGGAGCCTAAGGAAATCCAGAACATCAACCACAGTGCTAGGATCTAACGCCCCTCTCTACTGCCTTCTGCATGACAGATAAAGGGAAAACGTAAATAAGAAAAGCCATGCCTGATGCAATCAATAATTGATTTATATCAAATCCTCGGTAAAGAATTTCCTTCTCTGTGCTTTGAGGGTTTGAACGTATTTTGCCTCTTGTTTTATTTTTGAGACAAGTTCTTATGCTGTAACCTAGGCTGACTTTAAACTCAGTGTCCTCCCTGAGTGCCAACATACTCAGCTCTTGAGTATGTATTTCTATGACAGTAAGAAGGTCATGTACACAGAAAGCTTAACAGAGAATTTTAAGTAGTTAGATAAGTTGTGTTGTCCAATCACAAGGACAAAAAATAAACATTTCCTCTCTGTTAAATTGTAAGGGGAAATACAACTCCAGTGTTATTTATTTACAAAGATTTTTATTGGGCTAGAAAGATGGCTCAGGAGTGAAGAGCAAATACTACTCTTCTAGAGGACCTGGGACCATTTCCAGCATCCACATCAGGGGACTCACAACTTCCTGTAACTCCAGCTCCAGGGGATGCAATGCCCTCTTCTGGTATCCATGTGTACTCACTTATGCACATAGCCACTCACAGCCATTCAGGAAAGGCTAAGAATCAAGTCATACCATATATAAAAAAGTAGAACATGATCACATACATTTTATTTTGGAAATATAAGGATATTTAGGAGTTAATTAGTTTATACCTCCTCCTGCTTTAAATCAACTCTAGAAAAAAATAAAGTCTCACACAATGCAAATGTTATGCAAACCATGTCAGACTGTATTGGTTAGGGGATCGTGGTAAGAGAAAGGAGTCTGGACTTGTTCAGTCTGCTGTGCCATTTGTTGAAATTATCTTCCATCTCAGGGTAGCTGAATCAACAAGTGTAGAAGCTGCAGGTCTGAAATTCCAACTGTACACACAAATTCACACCCTAAATAAACACACACCAAGAATGCAAATGAACACCGCTACATTGCCAGAGAAGTTTCTATGAACGTCTGACCATAGCCCTTGCAGGGAACAGTAAGATGCAGTTGGTGGTTTGAGTAGCCCACTAATACCTGTTGCACTGTTCTTCTGAAGGTAGAAATAAGAAGAAATGTACAACGGGATTCCATGAATCAGAGGCTCTCCCGCTTACAGCAAGGTTATAGTTCTTAAAATGAGACTGTTACAACATTCAGCAGAGTGAGGTAGAGAGAGACTCAAGATTAGTATACAAAAGAAGCCAGTTGCCAGAAAGACTGGGCACGCTTCCCCACCAGGACTATATGAAAGGGACAGGGTGTTCTGGGAAAAGGCCTGGATCTTCAAATAAGGAAGAAGATAGGTGCTATATAAATGACTCATTGAGGACTCCGGTAGCTCATGGCCTTTGAGCTTCTAACCTTCCCCAGCTTTCTGACCAACATGATGAAGCATTCTCTTAATGATCTGTCTCTATGTCAACCGCTATCCACAAATTCTGACTCCAAGTCTTTGTTTTAAAGTAAATGCACATGGGAGTCCTGGCAGGTACCCTCTGGATTCTAATCCACATGTAGAAGAGTAAGTTGAAAATTCTTTGAACATGCCTAATCTACACAGGCCCCTCACTCAGCTGCACAGCTGACGTGGCATATCAGGTGCTTATCCTCATGACAGCATGGCTCACATGGACCCTTGTGCACTGTAGAAGCCCGGCATCCTCAGAGGGTATCTCGGGATTGCATATTGATAGACAGGAAAACATCAAAACTCAAAGCTGACAGTGTAGCCTTTACTGGATGTATATCACTTTCATGTCTCCATAAAGCAGGAAAAAAACACCATAGTCAAACACCAAAAATCAAGTAGAGCATAGCTATGCTATAGATGGAAACAGTTTCAAGAATAAAACCATAATAAAAAAAATCATACAAAAATTAGCAAGCCATAAATTTTGAGTTTTTATTATTTTTATTTTAAGACGAATTTGAAGCAAGGCATGCTAGTGTAATCCTGTAATCTTAGCACCAGGAGGCAGAGTCAGAATAGTGAATTCAAGGCTAGCCTGGGCTAGCTTTGAAAATCTGTCTCAAAACATGAGATACAGTTCAGCAACAGAGCCTTTGCCTAGCATATATGACCCTTGATTCAATCACCCATAACACAAATCAATTGAATAAAAATAAAATAAAATGTAAAATTAAAAAATGAAACATAAAATTAATTAAAAATAAATAAAAAATAATACACATATACTATGTAATACACATATATTATGGACATAATAAATATAGATAGAGTAAATGAAACTACAGTTTTACATAAACATAATGGTTTTTTTATGGGTGCATTCTTTTTTCTTGTTTGGGAATTTCATACATATTAATAACGCAACTTGATCGAATCCACTGCATCCCTTCCCTCCAGATCCTCCACTACCCCTGCCCTGACTCCTCCCTCCCAGCTTCATGTGCTCCTTTTACAAGCACGCCGAGTCCACCTAGCACTGTGTGTATGCAACTGCTTCCATCGACAGCATAGCTATGTGGTGCATGGTATTTGATTTGCGATGGTATGATTATGTTCCTCCTCCCCCCCACACACTTTAGGAAGATATAAAAGTGGGTGTAGAGATGTCTTCTAGAGCATGGATAACCCAGACAGAGTTTGAATCCCTGACAAAAATGGACTCCTCTCCCATACCCCCAACAGTCACAATCTACAGTAGGATCTTGGCTGGTTTGACCTTATGCCTGTGTCATGGTTTGAATATGCTTGGCCCAGGGAGTGGCACTATTATAATGTGTGGCCTTGTTGAAGGAAATGTGTCACTTTGCGGGTGGGATTTGAGAGATCTTCCTCCTAGCTGTCTGGAAGATGATCTTTTTCTGTCTGCCTTTGGAACAAAATGTAGACCACTCAGCTTCCTCTCCAGCACCACGTCGGCCTGCACGCTGCCATGCTTCCTGCCATGATGATAATGGACTAAACCTCTGAACCTGTAAGCCAGCCCCAAGTAAATGTTGTCCTTTATAAGAGTTGCCTTGGTCATGGTGACTCTTCACAGCAATGGAAACCCTAACTAAGACAGGATGATGTGTGTGTGTGTGTGTGTGTGTGTGTGTGTGTGTGTGTGTACACATGCACGCATGTGTATTCAGCTGCTCTGAGCTTATATGTGCCTTGTCGTATCCAAGAAACACTTTCCCAGCTGTCCTTTGCAGCCCCTGGCTCTTTAAATCTCTCCTATGAATTACCTTATAGACATTCTCAGTACAGCAGGCAAATACAGCAGGACCTAGCATACTACAATCAACCAACCAATAAAATGAAGGTGGTGGCATGTACTTACAATCCCAGAATTTTGAAGGCAGAGGTCAGAGGTTCACCACAAGTTCAAGGCCAACCTGGACTACATAGTGAGTTCTAGGCAAGCCAGGGCTACATAGTAAGACTCCATCACAAACAACATTCTAATTTTATGTGTCAATCATCAAGATGGAAATATCCAACAGTATGAGGAAGGATATATGCTGAGGAGACCACGAAAAGGCAGGGACCTATGGATATACAAATTTACTTGGGGGAATAGTTTCAAACTATTTATAGAAAACGGTGCTCCTGAAGTAAATACAGTTCCCATTCCCATCACCAGTACTGGGTACCTGTGATGGGTAATGTTAATTTTCAACCTGACAGGATCTGTAGCCACATAGGACATCTCTCTAGGCATGTCTATAGAGGATATCTTCGTTAGGAAGACCTGTCTACTGTGAGGGGAACTCATCCCTGGTCAGGGGATACTGGATCATATAAAAGGGGAAATCGAGACAAACGCTCACTTGCCCTCACCCTTCTCTGTTTTCTCATTGTGACTGTGAGGTGACCAGCTGCTTCAAGAGCCTGCTACCTGGGCGTTCCCTCAATCATGGACTATACTTTGAAGTGTGAGCTAAAATAAAGCCTTTTTCCCTTGCGTATTTTATCATAGCGACGGGAAAAGAAACTAAGACAATTGGGCACCTGTTTTTGTTTGTTTGTTTGTTTTTTGTTTGTTTGTTTTGTTTTGTTTTGTTTAATTTTATCTTGTCTAGTTTAGCGTGAGAATGGCAGATTCCAGCAAGTATGGTTCCCACCCAGTGGAGCCAGTTAACACTTCTCATTCTCACTGGCTGTATCTACCTGTTCTTTACTTGGAATGTTCGCCCTCTCTCCTCCCTCTGACCCCCAGTTATTTATCTAATCATCGCAATCAATGTAGGTTCCCAGTCCCAGAGCACGGGCTTTGTTTATGGTGTCCCTGTGTCTGCTGCAGAAGGCGCCACCACCCACTTTGACCAGGTGCTCCCTGAACCCTGACCAAGTGAAGGAGCCACTGTGGTTTGGGGAGCATCTTCTCTTGGGAGTCAACACAGAATCGTAATTACCACATAAAAATAGAGCTCTCTATTAATATAACTAAAAGCAGCAGCTGTGTGAAAACCAAGAAAAAGATAAAAGCAACCAAGACTGTAGCTCATGGCGTTTGATCATCAAGCAGGGGCAAGGTGGAAAGACTGAAGAATCGCTTTCCCTGCATATATTTTGCTTAAGAGACTATTATAGTATACCTGTGACACCACACCGTCACAAAATTGGATTCTTTACAAGTAACCATGTTTTGAACCTCTTTAAATATTTCCCTTGATTTCACTTTCATTTTATGTGTTTTTGCAACACCCCCTTCTTAGAGAAGCAAAAGAACCTGTGGAGAGGTGTGGCAGAACCTTCCCCTAATGAATAAAGATTTCAGGGGACCAATCACTGGGCGAGGAGTAGGCGGGACTTCTGGGTCAGAGAGGGGAAGAGGAGAGGCAGGAAAAGGCGTCTTGCTTTTGGAGAGGGAGGGCTTGGAAGACCGAATGTAGCTAACAAGAGGTCCCCCGCGGTTTAGATGGCCGATCCACCAGGATTCACCACTGGAGGAGGAGTTAGATTTAGAATAGCTTACAAAGTGAGGATGCTAGTTGCTGTGCCCGGTGATTGAGTTACCTGCTGACTCTGAACTAAGTTTGTGGTGTTTTTCCTTCACACAAGTGACTCAACTGGGTTCCAGAGAGAAAGGTAAGGTGGCAAAGCATAGGATTGCAAGAAGTGCACCCCAAAAACATGGGGCTGGCATGGTACGGACCTGCCAGTGGGAACTTAACGAGCTGGGTGGGAGAGATTTCGGAGCTCCGGGTCAGAGAGTCTGCAAAGATGAGAACAGGTCGGTCTGCCCGCCAGTGCACTGCTGGTCTAGCGTGGATTGATTTTTTAATATTTCACGCTCTAGGGAGGTCACAGCACACTTCACCAGGCCATGTTCACATGGGTCTGCAGTGGCATTGGTACTAAGGGCTAGCCTTTCCTCTGCCATGTTCCCCTTGGATCTGCAGTGGCATTGGTACTGAGGGCTAGCCTTCCCTCTCCAACTCCTTAGAAACACACTGAGAGCTGGAGCTGTCCACTCCTGTGGTAGAGCCACAGATGGCCCCTTAAAACTATGTCTCCTTCTGATTTCTTGAAACTGCCAATCTGGCTTTACTTGGAAGATGGATTTTTGCAGATATAACTAACTTAAAGGTTTTAAGATTAGCTTGTCGTGGTTTATGTCCCCCAGGGGAGTGGGGTGAGAAACACAAGAGAAGGCCCAGGTACCTGGACACAAAAAAGGCCATGTGAAGTTCAAGACCCACAAGGTGTGAACATAGCTGACAATCACTGGAACCTGAGAGGACAAGGAACAGATGTCTCCAAGAGCCTTCAAGGGACATCCTGACACCTTAACTTCAGACTTTGAACTCCAGAGCTGTGAGGGAACAACTTATTCTGTTTTAAGTTACTAAATCTGTAGTGATTTGTTAAGGCCAACCCTGGGGATCTAATCCCCAGGCCCCTAAACACCTTTATGGCATTTGTAGATCTTCCTTCCTAGGTTGTTGTTTAAACTCCTCATGGACCTTTTGACCTCCAGTCTTACCTCATCCAAGCCCAGTCCCTGCCAGATGTCATGAAGAACTTTAAAACCTCAAACCAAGGCTCACAAACTCCTGCCTAAACCCTTCCATCAGTAGATGACAAGCCAATCACAGGTATTAAGACAGAACCCAATTCTCAGGCTGTGCTCATAGATGCTAGACACCTGGCCCTAGTCTGTTCCTTGTACACTTTATCAGCCAAGACAAATGCCCCTTCAGGACCCCTACCCTAGCTAGGGCTGACCGTGTATTCACCCTTTGACCATCAAGGCTGCCACATGCTGTTCCTTGGCTTGCTCCCCTCCCACGTTCAGCTTGCTGTTCCAGTGTTATAGCATCCTCCAGGACCTCCTTTAGCACCTACATCTACTGCTATGGACCGCCCTGAAGGAACTGTGCCCTTTCCTCTCAGGTTCCCTGCTGTATGCAGCCCACTCCTGACTGATGATTCCCAGCTATGGTCCCTTTCTCCAGGAGCTCCTTTGGGGCAACGTTGATCCTTGTCTGCTTTGCCTTTGTATCCCCAAGTCTGATCTCAGAGCTATCATTCCGGGCTCCAAGGGAGAGATAGATGGACAGATGGAAGGATGGATGAAGAAATGGATGGAGACATGAATGTGAGAGTGAATACAAGCAATATTTCCAATGAACTCACAAGTGGACATGACCTTGAATTACACAAATGAGCCCCATTGTGGTGACTCAAAGGCTGAACAAAGGGAGAGGCACAAGATAAACCTGCATTTCCTGGAACTCCCCAGCTGAGCCAATACATCAGTGCATGGCTTTCGCTTGTACTAATCCTTCATTCTCTAAAGCATCCTAGTGACATACAAGTCACTGTTACATCTGTGTACAAGGAAGTAAGTCAAGGCTCAGAGAGCATATGAACCCTGCAGATACCTCCTAGCCAGGGATGTAGAGGCCAGTTCCCAGATGGGGCCCTCCCAGTGCCTCAAGTCCCCACCCTTTGTGTCCATTGAAAGCCTTATGAGCCAGGCACTTGGGTTCTGCTTCTCTGGGTCCTTCCTGGCCTCTGCTCTGAGCCGCAAAAGATCCATTGAGCGCTTGGGAAATGACTGAGATGCTAAAAACATCTGACTGTGTCCAAGTGGAACCTCACAGACACACGTCACTTGCCCGAAAGTGACTTGATAGGATGGAAAGTGACAAGACATCATCCGCTTGTAGCTCCGTCGATGACTGGTTAACATGA
Organism: Grammomys surdaster; assembly: GCF_004785775.1. Classification (NCBI taxonomy): domain Eukaryota; kingdom Metazoa; phylum Chordata; class Mammalia; order Rodentia; family Muridae; genus Grammomys; species Grammomys surdaster. Next base: position 12,293,649 of record NW_021604638.1, on the reverse strand, counting down.
ATATTGTGTTGATTCCTGCGAGATGGAAGAAGATGTCACTTAGCGTTAATGGAGTGTCACACATATGCTCGCCTTGAGGAAAATGCTCTTTTGGTTGTTGCTATTGTTCTCGATTTTCTCCTTATTTTACAACCATGAGAAAAAAACAAAAGATGAACAGAAAGGATGATTCCACCTAGGGGTGTGACGGGAAGGCAGCTTTCTGATTTAGTTCCTTCCTTGTCTACTGGAACAACTAAAAGCCAGCCAGAACATAGTGTGTGGCTGAGACGGGAGCCAGATACCGGGACAGCCAGGTCCACAGGGCTGTGGGAAGAGAACCTCAGAATCCGGGAGTCCTGGCCACAATCCCAAGAGTCCAGCCAACACTATCAGGCTCTGGGAAAGCTTCACTCAGCTTCACTCCGTTGGGATCATTTGAAAACACATTTGCAAATCGTATTGGGTTAGGCCTGAGCACTCCATCAGGAGCTATAGGTGTGGTCAGTGAGCACTTTACCTTCATACAAGCCGCGAGGCCATCCCAGGAGTCAGATGCATATGTCTGTCCCCATTCTAAGAACTCCAAATTCCCAAGGGCTTAGAAATCAAAGATTTCTTTTAAAAGTTTGATAAAAATTTATTTGCTGTAAAGACTATATTTATATCCATGCTCTATTTAAAAATATTTATATTTTTAAATTTTTTTCTGATCTAGGGTATCATCATGCAGGCTAATCTCAACCTCACCATCCTCCTGAATGCCTCCTAAATGCAGGAATCACCTGGGACTGCACAGTTCCAAAGTAGCAGAAAAGAGATTGCTACTGAGCTGACATAGTCACCCACTAAGTTTTCTTCCATGTGTCCCTTCCGGCTGATTCCATGCGTCAAGCTCAGCAATGCAATCTTATTGATTCTTGAGCAGTAAGTACACACACGTTGTCTCAGACAGCTGAGAGGCAAGGTGATCCCCGGCTCATAGGACAAAAAATAAAATTAAAATGCATTAATAAACTAAATCATGCAGTTAAAACCTGCATTCAGAATGTATCCACAGCACCAGGCAGAGTCAAGGATCTACTTCCCATGAATAACCAGGATCCATGCTTGGGTTGGAGCCCCACATCTTAAAGGTTCTACCCCCCACACACAGTGCCATGGATATGAAATCAAGTCTTTTTCATATAGTCCTTTAGACACATTTAGTCAAACCATGATATTTTATCAACAGCTAGGTGACAAAAAAAAAAGATACAAATGGAAAATGATAGGCAGAAGAAAGAGGATAGAAGATGGATGGGTGGATACATACATACATACATACATACATACATATCCATAGCCATACATATGTATACATACATACATACATACATACATATATACATACATAACAGGGCTTAGGGGGTGACTTAATGGGTAATATACTTGCTGTGCAGGCATGAGGGCCTGAATTTGGATTGCCAGATTGAATACAGTGGCACATATTATGAAATCCAACACTAAAAGTCAGAGACAAGAGGATCCCAGCAGCTTACTGGACATCCAGTTAAGCCAATCCACTGAGATCCTATCTCAAAAAACAAGATGTAGAGTAATAAAGGAAAGTGTTTAATTGAGCTGACAGTCTTAGAGCATCAAGGCAAACCTGAGGGCGCATACCCTGATCATCAAGGAGGAGGCAGAGTATAGAGTCTGGGAATGGTGCAAATCTCAAAGCCTGGCCACAGTAATGCACCTCCTTCAACAAATCCACCCTTCCTAATCCTTCCTACTAGTTCTACCAACTGGGGTGGGGATGGGGGCGTTCAGTCAGATCAGCACAGATAGATCACAAGTAATCTATCATAGAAAGATAAAGATCGATACATAGATAACAGAGAGATAGACTTATTTCACATTTCAATATCTAAAATGGAGGCCCTTCTTGGGCCATCCATTATATTTTTAATATAAAGTTTATGTTGTAGTTGTTTCCAGACAGCAACAACATATCTGAAGGTACCTCTGTTTCCTGAACAGCAGATTAGAACTGAGGAACATTTTGGCAAATTTGGACACATTTCCCCCAAGCTACAGACCTGCGCTGTGGTCATATTTGTTTCCACGTGGAGGCCATGTGATCTCAGACAGAGGAACTTTAAGACCAAGCAAGAGTCCTAGAGGTGTGCCCCCACCCTGCCCAACAACCCAGGGAAGAACTGGGCAAGGATTTTTTATTTGCGTTTCAAAATCCTAACAAACAGCTCCAATCCACCACTCTGAATTTTTGCTAATTAGTTTTAGTGTGTGCCCCTGTCACCTTCTGGAGGAAGCCAAGGATTTTAACCTTCAAACTTAGCAAAGGTGCATATCAGAAGGCTATTCAAAGAGTTGCAGTGTGCCTAATTGCTCACTCTAAGAATATTGTCTAGGAAAGCAGTACTGTCCCATGGGAAAGACAGTCTCAACGCTAAAAGTATTCCCAAGTCTTCCACCTGAGGTAAAAAATGTTAAAAACAGACTTACACATAAAGACAAGAAAATAAAACTATAAGAGTGAATAAATCATAAATGTGATAGTCCCCCCCCTCCCCCCTGTAAAAACCTCCCATGGTTCCCTACTGAACTTTGAATAAAATATAATTTCCTTTTTGTGGCTTTCTTGGGCTCACATGATCTGTGCCCTGTCCTGCCCACCTCTCTTAATAAACACACACACACACACACACACACACACACACTATTCTTTAAAAGGTCTCCTTCATAAAGTGTGTTTCAAACATTCTAGTTCTAGTCATGACTTCTGTTGTTTGTTTTCTTGTTTTTCCCCAGACACATGAAACACATCCCAGCCTTCATATTTGCTATTCCTCCTGCCTGGGATTGATCAAACCACTATGGAACTCAGTTAAGAAGGATGCTCCTGGAAGAAGTCAGCCAAGGAAAAGAAGGCCTTTTCTTAAGTTCAGGCAAAGAAGTCTCCCCCAGTTCTGCTTTCTTATGTTGATTAGTTCATTCTTAAAGAATAACTGGCCTAACTATAGGTCAGACACATTTCTAGGCACTGAGGTCACAGCATTAAATGGTAGACAAAGCTTTTACTTTTTAGAAACTCATATCAGAAAGCTGCTATGTGTATTTTGAGATCAAAATGGCAGCTGCTATTAATGATTACCCAACACAAAGGTTTGTGATGTGCTGGAGAAAGATGGACATTTTGTAGAAAGGCAACCCACAGTGTAAATTCTTGTAAAAGCCCCCAAGGAGTACGTAATCTCCTGTGTTCTAGAAATAGAACATGGGGTCTGGCAACAAACTTATGGTCAAAGAAGGGAAGGGGAAGAGGGTGACATGGTCTGAACTATTAAGAAGCAGACTGTGAGGCTCTGGAGGAATGAGCTTTCGGAGTTTAGTCCAAGGGAGCTTTGAAAATGTCTGAGCTCTTAAGAGGAGAGAGAGGAGGGGGGG
>NW_021604638.1:12223699-12289817 GCF_004785775.1 Grammomys surdaster | reverse complement strand
GGTATTGCATTGTTCTGATTCTGGATTTCCAAATGAGTTTCCTGCATTGATGCCATGTCCCATGGATATACTGTCAAGAATAGTAGTTACCAGCCACATGGCTGTTGACCACTGGAAACACGGCAAGTGTGACTGAGAAACTGAATGTTTAATTGGACCCTCTAATTACTTTCCTTTTAAACAGTCACATGTGGCTGGCAGTTACCGTTTTGATCAGCACAATTCAACTGCTAAAGGAAGAATAATTATGGGATGTGGGAAAAGAAAGAAAAGACCCAGAGATAGGAAAACTAATCAGGAGACTGTGCAGCCATGCTGAGGGTACCCAGAAGTGAGAGCAGAGATGGATGAAGGGATGCCTGCCTTCTGGCCTTCTGGCCTTCTAGCTGGGAATATGGTTTACAGGGAGAGACAGATGTGGATCTCACACCTAGACATCTGATTCAACGACAGGATGGCTGTGTGCCATTTTGATGTGGTAATGGCTGAAGAGATTCTGAGTCTCAGGAAGGAGACAGAAAGGCAAGAACAAGAACCTGAGATTCTGCCCAAGTCTTCATGTGGCAGCTTCACTCTTGATATTTGGGCCTCAAATGTCAGCTCAAATGTCACCTCCTCAGAGGAACCATCATAGCTTTTTATCACTGCCTTCATCTCCCTCTTTATCATTCTTTCTCAGTATTCCCCATCATTTTCTACCCAGGCTTGTCTGCACTTGATCTCTAGTGTATTACCACTGTCTTCCCCAAACAGTGAGCCTGTTCACACAGCAAGCTCATACCTTAGCCCCAAATGCAGCCCCTCCATCGTGAGAAACCTGTTGGTTTTTGTCTTTGTTTTATTTCTATCAAAGATAGCCTGGCAAGAGTTCATATTTACTTAAATTTCCCCTTTGCACCAGTTAGCCAGTCACATCACCTCCTGAAGTTGAGTTCCACCCAATAGGGTGAGACATAGTCACCACATACTTCAAGAAGACAGGGGCCATGTTGGCCAAGCATGTTTGCAAGTGTGGTGTGGATTCTGGAACACTCTATTTTTACAAAAAGAAATTGTCTTGCAGAGCCACTTTCATTTGTTTATGTGTTCCTTTATGGGATGAGGAGATTATTCTGTTTATAACATCACATAGAATGAAATGGTACGTGGTCTATGGCAGCTGCTCCTCATATGTGCTCCAAACTAATTAAATATACATAAGTATCGTTACCTTGCCAAGGAAAATGAGACTGAAGGCTCAAAGAGTAGATACCTGCTTGGAATTTCATACAGCATAGAATAGGGAAAAGCAAAGCAGGCTCACACACCTACCTCGGGTAGAAATGAATAAATTCTCTTTGGAATTATCTCCTGGGATTCTGTTTCTTCTACAAATGGTGGACAATTTCCAAGTAATGAGCTACATCATCTGACAGCTATAAAAACAAGATGCGAACTGCTATGGTGACTTCAGCACTGGGGTCCCACTTCTCTCAGATGCTAGAGAGAGAGCTAAGGTATGTAAACAGAAGGCAGGAAAACGCCTAAACTGCTGGCAGTATGTCTTTGAGTACTGTCTCTTCTGATCTTGGATAAACAGGTTTCATATCATAGGACATGACGGTTAATTTTGTTAACGTTGCGTCACATAGAATCATGTGGGATAGAAGTCTCAAGAATGAATTGTTTAAGTTAAGTTGACCTGTGGGTTTGCCTGTGAGGAATTTTCTTACATCACATTAACCAAGGTAGAAAGAGACACTCTGAATATGGGTATCGATATTTCACAGGCTGGGCCCCAGAGCAAATGAAAAAGAGTGTTGAGTTGGATGGGAACATTAATTCATTGCTCTCTGATCTTGACTGTGGCTATAGTGTGACTAGCTGCTTCAAGTTCCTGCTGCCCTGAAACTGAGCCAAACAAGTCCTTTCTCCCTTATTTGGTTATTGTCAAGAGTTATTTTACCACAGCAGCAGGACACCAGACTAAGATGGCTGAGGAAGCACTCAGTAACAGGCCTGCACACAATGAAGCTAGCTGCCTCCCCTGGTAATATCTTCCATTCACAAACACCATCCATACCAGCTCCATAACTACAGCTAAGTCATATCACAGCCAAACCTAGGGGCCCAGAGGAGGTCATTCCATTTGCCCATCCCAGCAGTGAGAATTTGAGGCAAGTTTGTCATTGTCTCTCCATTCTCCTCTTCTTGTAGCCCAGATTCTCTCTGGCCATGCATTGCACTCCAACACACACATGGCCCTCCTCCTTCTTTTCCACACCACACACACAAGCAGAGCTCCTGTCAGCCTCTGTCATTCAACAGTCTCTCTCAGTCCGGAGACTTCCTTTTCCTCTTCACAGGCTTCTGAAATAAGATCCTTCCTGCTAAAAGCAATTGCATGTGCTGGGTGACCGACTCCAGAAAATTGGTACAAGTTCCACTAAGACTAGAGGCAGGGAAGAGAAAAATCCCTTTCTTTATCTCCTGAAAGGAACATGCCTTCTTTTTGTCCCCCCACTGATCCCAATCCTCAACAAAAATTAAAACAATACCTATTATATACCAAGCAAGACGTTCAGTGCCCTTTGGCCCCTGCTCACACATGTGCACATCACACACACACACACGCACACACACGCACACACACACCCATATAAACAGATTCCATGTGTCATTTGCAAAGGTCATTTCCAATTTGCCATCAGCAGTCACTCCGAGTCAGAGAGGCACAGTCTGCTTTCTTTTGTATCACGATTTTTCCTCGGGATCACTGTGCCACTTTGATTCTTGATGAAAATTATGGGCAATACAACACTTAAAAAATAACTAGCATGTATTAAAGATTTAACCATATATCATTTCAGACATTGAACCAAGATATAATTCTGCAGCCCTTAGCTTAATATTTAGAGAACCTGAAGAAGAAAATAATTTGTGAGATAACTAATATTGACATCAAGAACAAGAAACAAAACTATCAGATATGAAAAACAGAACTGTTTTTATGGATTTGAAAATAATCAAAATGAAGAATTGTGAATCAGCTATCTACTAAATGAAATATGAATCATATATATATATATATATGTATGAGTACAAAGAGTTTTTAAAAACATGAATGAGTGAATATTATACTATATGGTTATTAATGAAAAAATCAGAATGTATGGCCATTCACATAGCATGGTATCAGTTGTGTTAAAGCAAACAGCCTTAAAAAGCACATGAAAATACAACTAATGAGAATGTTTGGGTGATCATAAAATATACTGTTACTTTTTTCTTATACCTAAAACTTGTAAATTTGATATGTGAAAACATTTTCCATATTCTATCTTGGGGATCTAGGATATGATCCCATGGGTAAGCATGCTTACTAGCAGGAAGATTGAAGGTAAGATTTTAGCATCCACATAAAAAGCTGGGCATGGCTGTGAACAAACCTGCAATTCCAGGGCTATGAGCTATGGCGACAGAAGGATCACTAGGGTTTGATGATTGCCAGCATAGCTTCATGATCAGTGGGAGACCTTGTCTCAAACTCAAAAATCAGTGGGCTAGCCTGTCATAAACTCAATGATCAGTGGGAAACCCTGTTTCAAACTCTACTATCAGTAGGAGGCCTTACCTCAAGGGAGTAAGGGAAAGACATCTGCTCATATACTTAAACACACAAAATAGCACATACACCACACACGTAGGCCACACGCACATATACATACTTGCACATATATAAATACAGAATATAAAATAATAATAAAATAACAAAGAGTGTATCTTAAACTACCCTCTTAGAATTAATGACACTTGAAGAAATGATGGAGAATTGCCAACAACCCTATGTCCATCCCTGGTTCCAAGAATGGAAAATAAAGGTTTCAGCCAGCACTATTTCTGGAGGTTACAGTCGAATGGGGACTCTGGCAGCCTGGCTGTTTCCTAGGGATCCCAAAAGAATCAGTACATAAGGATACACAAGTGTCTAGAACTATCATTCCGATTCACTGGGGGAAATTGGAAGGGCATAAGAACAGACATGGACATTCAGTCTGATCAAGTATTCTCATCTTCCCACATGCAAACCCTTGCCAGGAAAGTGTTAGCAGACCCATTTTACAGATGAGAAAATGTATGCACAAAGAAGGAGCACATATTAGCCAGGTTCACATGCCAGTTTTCTGTCAATATTAAGATGCAAATCTAAGTTTAAGGATATAAATGAAGTTCTCTGGATGCATTCATCTAGACAACGGAGACAGAGAACTGTATCAGGATGTGAAACCCCTCACACTGCCATCCTCTGGATAGACCAGAATGGGTCCCTTGCCAAAGAGGCTCTAAATCCAAGGGTTTCATGAACACAAGCAACTAAGTTTCTATATTATCCCCCTCCTCACAAACCCTGGAAAGGACAAAGCTGGAACTCATTGTTGAGAAACTATGACACACATCTGCTTTATCTCTTAGAATACTTACTATTTTCTCAATGAGATTGCTGAGTGAAAACACATGAAAATGCTTTCAAACTTTATTGAAAATTCAATGTATTTATTTATTGTATATATGTATGCATTATGTATGATATATGTATGTGTGCATGTAACCACACACATGCATCCATTCCTGTGATAGTTAAAAGATAGAATTATGGAATCCTGTTCTCTCATTCCACCTTGTAGGTCCCAGGGATTGAACTCAGGTTGCCAGGCTTGGCAGCAAGTGTATTTACTCACCAAGACATTTTTCCAGCCTTCCTAACAAAAGATACATGAGTTATATGACCACTAACAAGGTATACACATAACTGTTTGACTATAACTTTGCTGCCCCTGGGAATTTTATGAAATTTTAGAACACCCTGTCACAATGGTTAGAAAGAAGAGACAGAAAAGAAATATCTATATGTAGCTTTTGAGTAGGCTATATATGATGTAATATAAATATACCCATTGAAATATTTTATCATAGCACCTGATTTAGCCTATGAAGCCAGACTGAGAGCCTTCATTTTTGGGGGAGTCCAACAAAAGGCTGTAGTCACACAGAACAAAAGTCGGAACACAGACAAAATTGCAGAAGAAACTTTGAAGACCAGTTAAGATCAGCAGATCCAAATTCATCATTCTACACAGACTAAGGAGAGAACAGAAGGTTCTAGCGTTACTTACTGAGTCTTTTCAATCCCACTTTTTTCTTGAGCTCCAAATTCACCTTTAGAACAATCTTGCAATAACCTGTACTTGCAAACATTTCAAAAATAGATTCAAAAGTGTCAACGAGGGCAGTGAGCCAGTCTAGGAAGTCTTGGGTTCTTTCCACAAAGATGTGTCTAGCCCGAGCTTACTCCTCTACCTTTCACTAACATTTGTTTTGATTTTTATCATTTATTAGACTAACTGTAAAGTATTCGCTGTAGCAAATATACAAAATGGGTCGCAAGTTCCTGCCTAGCAGGAGCTACACATAATCTACCATTTGGGGAACGGAAGTCATGTCTTAGCTTTCTTTTTGTCTATTAACTTATATATGTTTATGTTTCCTTACAAGAAAAACAGAAATATTGGATCTAAAAGAGAGTTCACTAAGCATGTGTGTGTGTGTCTTGTATTTGTGTGTGTGTGTGTATGTGTTGTATTTGTGTGTGTGTATTTGTGTGTGTGTGTACACACGCATGTGTACACGCTATACAGAAGCGAACCTAGAAAAGTACATACACTATAATGAGCACTATTCTTAGCCAACCTTTACTTTCATAAATCAAGACAGGTCTCACTAAGTTGTTCAGGCAGGGCTTGAACTCATGATCATCTTTCTCCAGTTTCTCAAACTGGTGGAATTGTAGGCCTGCACCAAAGGGCCTGTTAATTTTTCAACTAAGCAGAGTATGACTTTTCTTTTTGTAAAATCATATTCAATATTACTTGACCTGATCCTTTCATTTTACATCCACAAAATGAAACCATTATAATGACTTTTGGCATTCTTTATTTCTAGACATTTTAATTTGTTTTCCTCATTTTTCTACCCTAAATGATATTATAAAAACAATTTTACATTGCCTCGTATAAGTGTCACTAATTATTTTCTAAAAGTAATCAATTTCTGGAGATGGAATTAAAGGGTCAGTGTATATGTACACTTTCATTTCTAAAACCAGATGGTCATGCGACATTCCAGTTAACCACATACTCCATAGTGGGTGCTCCAAAAGCTTACACTACACCTGAAAATATCCCACAGGTACAACGTGGGCACATGTTACACTGAGGCATAATGCAGTATCTTCGTGTGTGGTGTAGATCTTGGTACCAGTCACATGACAGCAGGATATGCATAGTTATGTATAATATTGATAACGATCATAGAAACATAGTAGTGGACTATATTAATATAATATATTATAATATGATGTTTTGGGAAATAGCAGGACACACTCCCCCCCAGCAGAGTCACGCCAGTCCTCCTATTTCTCCCGGTTGCATCAAGAAGCTCCACAGAAGTCACTGACCTATATTGACTACATGGCTTGAGCACTGGGATGTGCCTACAGTGACCAGCCTTGTCACACATCCCTTGGATGCACCCTGTTGCTAAGAGACATAACTGTGGAACTGCACTCAAGAAGCATTGCAGGAGCTTACATGCTGACAGCCATATCACCTCAGTCCCAACCATATCACTGTTTAAGTTATTAACACTGTAAATGGAGAAAATGATTCTCCCCCCACTTCACCCCCGCATGTGTACACATGTGTGTCTGTCTGTGTCTCTGTGTCTCTCTATGTGTATATGTCTATGTATAGGTTCATATGTGTGCTGATTCACATACATGTGCAGATGCACAAGCACATGGAGGCTCAGGTGCTATCATGGGTTTTTTTTCTTTTTCTTTTTAGACAAGATATCTCATTGGCTTGGCCTGGAGCTCCCCCATTTGGCTACACTGACTAGCCAGAGAGCCCCTGGGATCTACCTAACTCTACTTCCCCAACATCAAGATACTAAATCCAAGGTAAGACGATCAGCTGTTTTGATCATAGGTTCTGGGGATTGAACTAGGGTCTTTGTGCTTGCAAAGCGGGCACTTTATAGGCTGAGCCATCTCTCCAGGCCCCTTTTGTCTTTTCAAATTTACATTTCAGTTGTAAAGCTGGACTGTTGGTTTTTATTCCTCAGATTTTTACTGACTGGCAATCTTTCTCACACAAGTTGTCTGTTCACACCTTTCTCCACACTAGTCTTTCGGCTATTTATTACTGTTCTTTATGTACTAAAAATGGTTAACTATTGTGAATCTTCTACATTATAAACATTTTCCTGGGGTCGTTCTCTTTTTAACTTTTGTGTGACTGCACTTTTACTTACAAATATTTCTGACTTCTATGTCACTAAATCCATCACCCTACAACCTTGTAATTTATTTCCTGGCTTTTATAGTCAGAAATCCCTTGCTTCCACCCAAGATCAAATAAATATTCACCTATATTTTCTTAAACCTTTGTCTTTCCTCACTACATCGGGCTGGTTCTGATTTTGTATGGGTGAAATGTCAAACAATAACTGAAATGTCTTAAAGATTAAAAAGAAAAGAAAAGGGAAATCCACATGAGAAGACACAGACAGGTTCACTAGCCGATGAATTATGGATGATCTTGCCATGTTTGTAATCTTAAGAATGACATCTACAGGGAGCCTTAAACACCCTTAGAAAAGTCCCAAATCCCCTTATCCCAGGTCTCTAGTCTGGGCTTTGTGGGACCTCCTGGTGCTAAGATTCCCCTGGGAAGTATCACACATAGGTTGAAAGGTGAGTGACTGTAAGAGTCAATAGCATCTCTCTCAGAATCTCCAACCATCTGGCATTTCACAAACATCTAGCTATGGCCATGCCCAGCCCCAAATCTGAGCATATAGGTCTGGTCAGAAGGGTCTTTCTGATGCTCTGGAATCTGAAAAGCATACAGTTCTGCCTGAAGGGGTCTTCCCGAGAGAAAGCAATTAAAATTCACATCACAAAGGAAATGAGGCTTTTTTTTTTATTCTAAACTGCAAAACGGCGGTGTGGTTAATCAGAGCAATTATAAATGGTAACATCATTATTCAAGTTTCTATTTCCAAACGAAGTCATTTAAATGAATACATTTTCTGCCTTAGAGCAGTAGCTGCCAGTGAGCCTCTAAAAAGAAAGGATCGGAGAGGAAAAGAAAGGAAAACAGGAGAAGCCACTGCCTTGAAGCCTTGGAGATGGGGTGGGAAGAACTTGGCACTGGAACCAGGAGTTGGGAGTCCAGGGTACAGCCTCAGATCCAAACCAGTTTGTGTAACCTTGGACAAAACCTTAGTTCTCCCTTGCTCAGCCAAGGGACTAGACAAACTTGTCCGGACTCTTGGGCCCTCTTAGCCCTGACATTGCAGACTCAGAATTCCACAGCATATTTTAAGATCTGTTTTTAACTATATGCTGCATCTGCAGTTTTGTAAGACCCATAGACCTGTTAAATACAGTGTTATCCAAATAGGACATACTTTCCAGAAGCTACTGCTAAATGGTGAGTGACAGCCTCATCTCTCCCAAATGCAGCCAGATCTGCAGGAAGCCACTAGAAATCAGAGCAGAAGTGTGCATTGGTATTGGCTCACAGAAGAAGTGTGTGTAAGAAGTGTGTGTTGGTGCATCAGGTAGGTCCTGGGTTCCACTGTTCTGACTAAGATGTTCCACTCAACTTAATGAACCTTCATACAAACTTCTTCCTGACTGCTGTGCTCTCCACATTCTCAGATAACTTTAGTTTAGAAAACTTATAAATGCAAATTTTTTCTCTGCCCATTTAAAATGTATGACAACTGCCTGCTCTGTGATGGCTAATGTTTGGTGTTAATTTGACCACATCTGGAATCAATTAAAACCCAAGCAACTGATGATCTGTGAGGGATTTCTCTATTCCACCATTTGAGGTGGGAAGACCCAACCTAAATCTGGGCCACACCTTCTGGTGGTAGCCTGCATGAAAGAACCTGGAAGGAGGAAGCTTTGCTTTTGGCCTGCTTGCCCTCACTCAGTTTGAGAAGGTTATTTATCCTGCTCCTGAAGCAGTCCTTCACCAGTTTTAGAATCCACTTCTTAGGGATTCCAGCATAGACTGAAGATCAGCTGAGCCATAGAATCTCATAGACTAAACGACTACAGACCTTGGCCTTTCCACTGGGTAACAGCCACTTTTGGACTAACCAGATCACAATCTGTAGGCCATTCTCAATAAATATCACACACACACACACACACACTCACCATATATGTGTGTGTGTATTTATATGTATGTGTATGCATATAAATACATAAACTTAGATAAGTTTTTCATTCTATCATGTTTGTTCTTTTAGAGAACCCCAATCCACTATATAGAATAGATATAGCTATCTATAGATATAGAATAAAATAGAAATGTCCTTCTCTGGGGACTTGGGTAAGATCTCCCTGAAATATAAGCTTCATGTAGGTCCACTGGTAGAGTACTTATTTAGCATGTAGAAAATCCTGCATCTGACCCCAGCCTAGGATGAATGAAACTTTGGAGAGAAAGACAGAGAGGCAGAGAGACAGAGAGACAGAGAGGAAGTGGGAAAAGGGAGGGAAGAAGGAAGGGAGAAATGGGGAGAGGGAGAAATGGGGAGGGCGAGAAAGGGAAGAAAGGAAGGAGGGAAGAAGAGAGAAGGAGGGAGGATGAAAGCAGAGAGAGATAGAGAGAGAGAATGAGAATAGGAGAGCCAGGCATGGTGATGACATGTGCCTGTATTCCTAGCACTTAGCATCCATGAGGCTAAGGCAGGAGCCCAGGCTATATAGCAAGATGCTAGCTGGGAAGGGAGGGGAAATGCCTCTGTGGAAAGGTAGGAGTCTAACTCACTAATGGTGCCTTGACTGAACTTTTCAAATGTTCTGATGTCCTTAAATTATAAGAACATTTACTTTTCCTTTGCAAAGGCTAATTAGTGAACAGAGAGAACTTGTGTATCCCCCTCTCCAACCCTCCAACCCTCCCAGCCTGGCCCTTTGTTTCAGCGGGCCAGGCATGGACTCTGTCCTGTTACATCCTCCTCGCTGTTTAAATTCATCTTCACGCAGTTTTCCCAAAGTCAATCCCAACTGTGTGAACACACCTCCCTTAGCTTCCCTGAACTTTGGGGTCCCTGTCCATGAATATGAAGCAATAAAAGTCCTTACTTTATGAGGGGAATGAAATCGAAGGAATGGCTTATGCAGTGTATGGAGTCCCCTGCACAAAGGACAGACCATTGGCAATGTCTCACTAATTCCTTGTGACCACACCTTTGTGCCTCCACTTCTCACACTGACGATGAGCTTTGTCAGAAAGACATCAACAAACATGCCAGGACAGAGGCTTTGAAAAGATTTTGTGGCAGATGGGATAGCTCAGTTGTTAAAATATTATAAGGACATGAGTTTGATGCCTAGAACTCACATAAAAACTGTTAGGCACAGTGAGGTGAGATTGTTACCCTGATGCTAGGAAGGCAGCATCAGGCAGATCCCTGGGGAGGGATCACTCGCCAGCCTGGCCCACTCTGCAAGCTCAAGTACAACAAGGAAATCTCTCTTAAAAACACAATGGAAGGTATCTAGAGGAGGACAAGATTGTTCTTTTGTTTTCATTTCTACACTCACACATGTATACACACACACACACACACAGCATGGGCATGGAGAATTTTTTCTGGTTATACTCAGAAGTGAAAAGCATCAGGAACCATGAACCTGGGCTACTTAGCTGGAGGTTGAGAGCCCACTCAAAGAAGAACCAAGGCTTCCGAGGTGACAGCCTACCAAACAACATACATGAAAGGCCTCTTAGACATAACAGAGCCCAAGAGCTTCTAAATAAGACCTCAGCAGAGCACAGCCAGGCACAAGGGAAGTAAAAAGTCAGTTATTTAAGCCACTAACTTGTGGGATAGTTGTGGCAAGGCAAAAACTATCTGACATCAGATCAGAAATTCATGTCCTGTCCATCTGACCCATTTCTTAGGATGGATTTTGGTTATGGCTAACACAGTTGAGTATTAGCAACTGAGTTACCAAAACAATCAGACAGGGCATCACACTGCAGCTAGTTCTATTCCCAGCCACCTCTACCCCAAGGGACCAGAGTTAGATGCACAGGAAGAAGTTATGTGTCATTAAGACCCTAACTTCTGCTGAAGATAGATATAGCAGCTGTTATATATATGGGGCTGCTGTCTGAGCTCACACACCTCTGGGGAAGGGAACTCAGTCTTTAAGGTATCAAATTACTTTCTTATAAGGACTCAGAGATGTCCCTCTCAGATCATTAGATATCCGTAATCACTTTGCATCACTGTGCAGCCAGCGCTGGGCTAAAGAGATGGAGACATTAGAGATTAAGAGGCTCTTGACAATCCTCATGGAGCACCGTGTGGTATATGTAGACCACAGTGGGGTAGACAACAAGAAAGCAATTAATTATATCACGAGGTTAGAAAAGAAGAACAGAGCTTGGCATAGTTGATCTAGGGACTATGAGTGTGCACTTGGCCAGGATGGACAGGGAAGGTCTCAAGGAGGAAGATGAAATTTGAAACTAGACCCAAGAAGGCAAAGGATCCCATTGTTCAAAACACTAAAAAAGTCTCAGGCAAAGAGAAAATTGACCATGGGCTCTGAGGTAGCAAGAGCCTCTGAGGTGTGAGAGGTAGCCTGTGTAGAGAGAGCTCAGGGGGTAAAGTGGCATAAGAGGGAGTCACAAGATTGGTCACACCCATGACTGCTCCACCCACGACCCTTCCACCCATGACCCTTCCACCCATGACCCCTCCACCCACGACCCCTCCTCTTGGCTTTCTCAAGGGCAGCAAGTCATCCTTTCCACCTTTCTCACACCTGCCTCCTGGGAAACTTCTAGGTTGTCATCACTGTCCCTACGATGAAGAGGCCCTAACATCCCATGACATACAAAGTAGGTATAATCATCACCTCCCTCACACCCTGAAGTGATAAGGTGACCTGTCCAAGAACGCACAGCCAGCCAGCCAGGGTCAGTACACAGCTCGGCTTTGCTTGTGGGGAGACTCCAAGCTGGCTCTTGTGTCTCTCTTCTCAAGCTCTGTTTATTCTGCCCTTGTTTAGTTTAAACTCTCCTGTCCTTTGTCCTTTGTGTACACTGTTGAATTGTTTAATCCCCACGGTTGCTAAGCACATCCCTTTACGTCTCATTTAGGGCTCTCTGTTGCCCACTAGGATCTTGTTAACTCTGAGATGGGGAAATGACGGTACAGCTGGGCAGAGAAGGAAGAGCCTGTGTTGCCTAACTGTCTCTCGGCCCTCCAGAGCTAAGCTTCTCAATACTTATCTATATCATCCTGTTATTTAACCCCCTCATTAGTCCTGGGGGCTGAGCATTTTCCCAAGGTCATAGCTACAGTGGGAGTTCAGATAACAGCCGGTGATCTGCTCCCAAGTCAAGTCCCCCGTCACAGGGACATATACTTCTAAGAACATCAGCAGGAGCTGTTTGCTGAGACCTTGGAATACTCACATCACACTCCCATCCCGGCCAGAGCCTGTACCCATAGCCATCTAGAACAAGATAGCAACTCCAAGCCTTTTGGAGCTGATGCTGACAGCCGCCACCATCCCACCTGAGGACCTGTCTATGATCCATTTCTTGTTTGGCTTCTGGCAGCCTAATTTGCCATCTGCCCTGCTTAATACAGGTAGCAATTCTTGTGGCACAACAGCAACTACACAGTAGTTCTCATGGACCCCAGTTTTTCATTTGTTCCTTCACCTCCACCAGCCAACACCATTTAGCTCTTAGTCTCCAGGGCTAGAGCTGGCTAGGAAGTTCTACTATACTCACAGGGTTTACCCACAGAACTGTACTGTTTTCATATGCCTGTAAATGGACAGGCACGTTTTCCACGATACTGAGTTCATACGTATTTACTAATACACATTGATCTATGTGTGCATAAGCAAACAGCTCCCTAGGTATACTGTGTATGTCCATCTATGCAAAAGTATATATGCATATGTACAGACACATACCCTCCATAATCCACAAATACGTGACTTTCCAAGTGTCATGAAAGTCACCTGAAAGCCAAGGCAAGACTGGAATTGACAGACCTTATAAAGGGGCAGACAGAGAAATCCTAAGCACATCAGTTAAAAGGCCCTGCTATTGTCTACCACACAGAGGCTTATAAAAAGACAGCATTATCTCTGACACAAATACAGCTCGCCTCTTTCTGCAGAAGGATTTCAATAAAGATAAGAGTGTGCTCATTATTCTAATGTGGAACAAAAACAATCTCCCATTCCAAATTCAGCACATGGAAATAACATATCTTTAATTAACATGACTGATCCCCACTACCATCCAGGACTCCAGTCCCACTCCACAGCCCCTCATTACTTTTCCTGAGCACCTGCTATGTACCCTCGTGCATGTCATATTCCTTGATTGTCATGATAACTTTTCAGATAGGTATCATCACTTGTACATTTAGGAAGAAGTCAATGGGCTCAGAGAAGTACTTTAACTTGGCCAAGTGTTCTAGGCAGTGAAAGAAAAATCCAGGTATGGCGGACACCTATGTCCACTGTCCTAAACCAAAGCCAAGGCAAGCCCATGCATAAACATTGTGATGTCTAACGTATCAGCTTGACAGGACCTAGCCTGGCCTAGGAGACAAGTCTCAGCATTATCTGAATTAAGTTTATTAAGGTCACAGGAGCCCATGGGCTAGGGTCTAGGACTGGATACAAGGAAGAAAGCTGAGCACAAGACTTCAAGTCCCTCTGTTCTCTGATTATAGATGCAACGTGAGCAGCCGCCTCATGCTCCTGCTGCCCTCTGCTGTGAGTCAGACTAAACCCTTCCTTCATTAAACTGTTTTCATCAGGTATTTTCTTAAAGTCAGAAGAAAAAGAGCTAACAGAAGCAGGAAGAGTAAAGAAAGACTCAAGACCCAAGAGTTGCCCATAGGAATGAATGCCTGCTGCACGCCAAAGGAAGACAGTGAGTGGCAATGACAAAAATGACAAAATGGGACACAAGCATCTCCAGCCTGAAGCCCATTGTCCACATGTGGCTGCATGTGCATGTGACCAAGACTCACTATAACTATAGCTCAACGTAAAACATCAAGCTAACATAAAACATTATGAGATACTGTTTTGTCACTTGATTACAAGTCCAGTCCTCAGTGAACTCTGTAGATGACAACGTCATGTAACAGGGTCAAAAGGTTGGATGTAGCCAGTAGGGAGTCTTTAGAGGCAGGAGAGGAGGCGGTGAACATCATGTTGGCAAAAGAGAGTTGACTGAGACATCAGCAGATTCAGAAAGTAAGGATATTTGACCACACCATGAACCCCAAGATTATGTTCTTTACAGGGAAAAAAAATGTTTCTAGTTGTGGTGTGGCTCACCCCTAGCATATGGCCTTTAATCTACGAACTCTCTGTTGTTAACAGTATTAAACAAAGTCAACCATAGGTCAAGAGGCAAAGCAAGCAACAAGTTGACAGAGAATGAACATAAGAAAAAAAAGACAGAGAATAAGAGGAGGTCAGATAGAGAGACACAAAGGAAGTAGAAGAGAGGGACATTCAATTTGAGTGTTTTGAGATGGTGTGGAGAAGGAGAGCTGTTCCTTTGGGGACTTTAGCTGAGGAGGAAGATTAGCTGGGTGCTTTCTCTGCTTCTCTTAGTTAGCAGGCTTTCACCCAGCGTCTGTACCTGAGTCATTATTGGTAAAGTTGAACATTTGAGATTTTGTCAAAAACAACCCAGATGTGAAGGGCAAATGGAGAGAACCTTGAGACAGTGGAAGCAAAGAGAGATTGGAGGTCAGAGCCTTTTACAGCAGCATGTGAGCCTGGAGGCTCATTCATTCCATGTCTGATGGGTCACACAACCTACGCCAGGCAGTATACCAGGAAATGAGATCAGAGTGGACTGCACAGGGCTAAAACTGTACTTCTCTGGGAGGCTGCTAATTTGTGGTGACAGACATCAACCACCACCACCCCCAAAAATGTGATTTTAAAAGTTTAAGTGCATAAATTTTGTGAATACTGTGGGGAAGCATAATGAAGGCAGAGCAAGAGCAAGGGAAGATGGTGTCATCATCTTACACGGGGGGGGGGGGGGGGGGCCACAGAACATGGCACAGGGGGAGATTTGGAAGGTGTGAGGAAGTCATCCTGCAGATGGCAGAAGTAAGGTACAAAGGCTTCTGCACAGGAAGGCCAGCCAGTACAGAAGTCATGAGGCAAGCATGTCTCCTTGCTCAGGGGACAGCCCAGTAGTCAGTCTGGGCACAATCAAGTGAACGACGGAGGTGAGAAATAGGTCACAGTAAATTTACGCCCTGTGAACCACGGGTGCCTTGAAAGGTGAGAGTGAAGAGAAGTCAGGCGAGCGTGATCACAGAGTAAGGCCAGGCTCACAGGAAGAGCATTCATTCATCTCTCTGAGTCAGTCAATTCATGAGCTGAGCAAGAGGAAGAACGATTGCGCAGTAGCACGATATTAACCAGTACTTGGCATTAATGCCATATTCCGAACCTTTGCCAATTAACATTTCATTGCATGTGTGCTCTGCCTCCAAAGGCCACAGGAAGAAAGGGGGAACTCCATCCAGACTGCCTTCTCAAAGAAAAGCTCCTCTACAAGTGCCAGTGGGTGGGATACAGGCCCAGGGTGTTCCCACATCTGCCGTGTCACGCTTGGGCTCATCTGCTGACACCAAAGCCATCAGCTTCTGGCCCTCTATAGTCCCATTTCAGGACAACTGGCATTTGATGAAATGGGCTAGATTATTCTAGCATCTTCCTCCAATTTGTTCAACCCAAGTCCTGGCTTCCCCTCTGCAACATCCTGTCGGACTAATTCCCAGAATCCCACCTTGGTAGTAGTGAGGGGTAGTTTCTAAATGAGGCTCAGAGAAGCCTTGGACATCAGATGAGGTGAGATGAAGTCACTGTACGGAGTAGAGAGTCTTAACTCAGTGATGATGCGGGGAACAATGGTAAAGTGACTGACAGTAAGCAGTCCTCAATTCTTCTGTGTGTGCCTGTTTATTTGGTGTATGTGTGTTCCTGAACATGCTTGTGTTTGAATAAAAGTCCATGCAAATGAGAACTCATGCATACATACATGTGGCATTTGCATGTGGGGGGTCAGAGATAAAGTTGTATTCTACTTTGAAGATCTCTCATTGAACCCAGAGCACACTGATTGGCTGGGCTGGTTGGCCAATGAGCTATGAGGATCCACCTACCTTCACCCTACCCCACATGCCTTCTAATGCTGAGCTCACAGGCATACACTATCATACCTAGCTTTTTACATGGGTGCTGGGGTCCACGTGCTTTCACAGCTAACACTTAACTTGTGGGGCTGTGGTGCACGCGGGCATGGTTCTGTTGGGCTGAGTTGTGGATCCCATGTGTCTGCCGCCCCAGGCGACAGGAGCCACAGCTTGTGCTCACTCCACATAGCGCCAGGGCAGACTCTGGACTGTGGGAAGCTGCTGGGCTCCATTCCAGGAGCTCTTGGGTTGGGGGTCCCCAGGCCGAGGCTGCTGGCCAGAAACTGGATGGTCTCAGCCCTTGGGCTCCCAGGTGCCGCTGAGAGGCCACGGCATATGGGCTGGACAGGTCCGCAACTGAAAGAGGTGAGGGGGAGAAGCTCCAGCGGCACCCTGCAGGGTAGATGAGACTCTTGGTCGAGGTGACTCGCCTGACTGGGTCTTGGCTTAGGCTCCGTGGCTGGAACACAGAGAGGTCCTCCACAGGAGATTAGACAGTGCTCAGTAGTTGAAGGCCTTCTCTATGGTCCCCCATGGCGGGGCCCAATGAGGAGAGGTAGTGCGGGTCTTAAAATATTTATTGGTTTATTGTCACGGCAGAAAATGGATGAAGCTGTACCCTGTGTTCTCAGGGCGGGCCTGAGGTTAAATACCTTTTGCAAGTTGGAGGAGGGCCTGGGAAGGAATGCTTAATTTGCTATGCCCTCTGGTATTTAGGTATCTCATTAATATGGAGATCTCTTAAGGCTCTGCTGCCTGTAGTCATGCCCTCTACCTGTGGAGGAGCAGGTACGTGCATTGTTCTATGTGCCTGAACGGCTCAGATCGATGGAGATCTTCTGCCTCATGTCAGGAGCCTGGAGTCTGGGAGCATGCTGTCCCTTGCAGGGAAACCTGTGAGGTCTCAGGGTCTCTGGCCATCTCTGGCCAGTGATTGTCCAGAAACCATGCTGTCCTTTCACGGTCCTACATTAACTGACTAAGCCGTCTACTCTAGCCCTAAGCAGTCCTTAATTTTAAAATGTAGCATTCACTCTCATGAGTGGTTTACATGAGTTTGGCTCACTTGAGGCTCATGAAATTAGTATAAAGTAGATAGTGTTTTGATTCCATTCTGTAGGTAAATAAGTCAATGCATAGATAGCAAGTAGCCTTTGTATCCAGAGATCCAGATACACAGAAGGTGAACAGATAGAATTCTACTGTGGAAAGAGACATCTGTGAGTGCCAAGGGCTGGGGTCAAGCCTCCGCTATAGAGGTAGTAAATGTATGTATCCCTTTGCCATTGAGAAATTAGCATTATAGGGGCTGCATTGCTTCACTCAGACATGACTGGGCAGGAATGGACCTACTTATCTTCCATAGCTCTGGTTCTCATGTGCCCCTGGGGCTCCTGGAAGGCACAGGAGACCATAGAATCCAGGTTATAGGACAGCCTTCATCCTTCTCCTGAAATCTGCTCCCAACATCGCTCGGCCATCTACTGCCCATCCTTCAGAGCCATGAATGAGTTCTTCCAAATTCTGGGAAGGAAGGCCAGTAATCAAGATCTCCACTGACTAGCTAGAATCCAGTCCTCCCTATAGTAACAATCAGTCTCACAGAGAAATTTAAATTCAATCTCACTGATATGGAGTAAAATTTATAACTGAATTCCCCACTTGTACTAGCCACATTCCTAATCTTTCTAGTCTTTAATAGCTACGTGTAGCTGGGCCACCCTATTGGATCATATAGCTATAGAATGACCATGAAGTGCCTTCCAATACAGAGCTTCCACAGGCTGCACTGCTCATATGATCTGGCCCATGCTCACCTTGCCAGTTTCCCCTAATAGCAACTCTAGTTCCATGGCTTATAATCCAGACCTTCCCCCTCAATCTTGTCAAGCTAGTCGATATTACCCAATTAGAGCAGCCACATATATGCTTGCCTATTTTCCATCATCTCCCTGGCCAACTCTTCCTTACCATTCAACATCATTGCAAACCACACTTGCTGTAGGTGCTGTGATCACTTGCTATGGCCTCATTGCCTTTTCATGGAATTTGCTAGGTCTGTGACACCTACCAGCCACAGACCAGCGAGAACTCACACCCATGGCTATTGTCTGGAGGTCACATGGGTCTCCTTAGAAGATTGCTAATGCTAGGGCTACTGGATTCCTCTAAAGGGAGGGATCCCACTCAGAAAAATTCCAGGTAGAAGCTATGATATCATTATGACCTACTACTGGAAATGACAAATCTCAACATCTGCCCAATCCCACTGTTTACTAGCAGCCATCTGGAGCCACATGGGAGGAAGTCCTTAAAACTAAGGAGGTAAGATTTCTAAGGCCAACATGGGGATTGCTGTAGCAGATTGTGGATCCCACTTGTCTCTGTGTCCCCAGAACATGAACATAAGGTCTTTTGTATATATTAATGAAATAAAGAATGGTTGGATAGCTTAGCTGGTTCCAAGCTATAAAACCCCTTCACACCTACCTTGTCTTTTCAGTGATCTCAATGGTAAGATCTCCATGTGTCTTGATCTTAGTTAAAGTAGTATTATCTAGTGAAGAGACACGGGTCAAGACATAGTGACATACATCTATAATCCTAGCACCTGTGAGTCTGAGGAAGGAGCTTCATGGATTCAAGGCTAGCTCAGGCTACATGGTGAGCTCCAAGGTAGAGAGACATGAGAATGAGAGAGACATATTTCAACCAATAATAATTTTTAAAGGTATGGGTCTGTACTCCATGAGGTTGCTCTTCCAAACACAAGGTCTTGGGTAAGGTGGTGAAGAACTATGTTTCCCTCTCTTAGAACTGACAAATTTGTGGTTATGTGTTTTTCCCAGGAAATTTACAGGGGGAGACAAGGCTACAGGAACAGGACACCTGGTCAAATACATGATCTGGCCAGACATTTGTAACATAGATGAACATTACATCAAACCCCTGAGTAAAAGGCTAAAAGGATGTGACAGGAACAAAGACAGCAGTCCTTGCCTTGTGACGTGGGACACCTTAACATCCATGAGCACCTTGATCATTGGATAGCAACGCATCTCCTGTATTATGAAGTACCAGTTTATTACATCTGAGACACATTCCACATTTTCTCCCTAATCTTTGCAACATCAATTTGGCATGTATCATTTGTTAGGTCTCACAAATACATCATATAGTGTATGACACACAGGAAATACTCAAGATCCATTGCTTAAATGAATCACTAAATGAACAAGAAGATACCATAATACAGATACTATCAAACCCATTTTATAACATAGAAAAACAGAGGTCTATATACCAGGGGTTGTGCTGGAGAAGAAAGGAAGACTTGAACTTTCAATTCTATGGTGCAAAGTTTAAAGACATTTTCATATTATATTTAACCCTTAAATATTTTACAAGTGGATGCCAGCACAATTATAAGAATTCTGCCAACTTCCAAGCAAGAGCATGATTTCTCACAAAATACAGAGACTGAGAAATGCTCATAGAAGGGGCGATAAGGATCCTGTGATTGCCATGGCTGGGGAGACTCAGGGTTACAGCTCAATAGTTTGTCAGGGTACTTGGGACCCACCTAGATGCATGTGATCACAATCTTTCTGAGACAGGGCTGGCAAGCTAGGAGGTGGGCTCTCTTTATGAAAGTGAAGAAGGCCCTCTAGGTAGAACTAGAGAACTAGAGAATGTACCGCTCTTTTTTTAAAAAAAAAAAGACATTTTAATTACAGGAAAATGCCTCCCCATCTGTCCCCATCCATCAACTCCAATTCTTACCAAGAAGTCCATTCACAAATACTTGGTCCTATTTCCCAACGCACCCCCTACCTTCCTCTTGGCAGAGGAATGAGAATATGCCTGCATTTTACAATTTCCCCTTGTTTTCCATTTATATCCCTATATGATTTCAAATGGGAAAAATGGTAACTAAAACTACATTTTGGACATATACTTGAATTCACAAAGGATTTGAAAGAGGACAAGAGGAACCTAGAGAAATCTCAATTTGCAGAAGGTCACACCACAGGCATGTTGTCCTTCAGGCTTCCTACAATAGCACACAGTACTAAGGAGCTGCTGGATTGTGTAAAGTGGGCAGTATTGCCCAGAAGGTGGAGACACAGGAGGATGAATGCAGAGCAGGTCACACTTGGTGCTCCAGCTTCCACACATGGGTTACTGGTTATTGTAGGAACAAGGAGAATGTGCCTAAATGGTGACACTCATGTGTGGGTTATCTACTATAACCCCACAAAGCCATCTGGTTTGCAAAGAGCGATTAAAAAATAATAACATATAAACATAGGCAAGGTTAAGAGAAAGAATGGCATCATTTAGAAGAGGGTGTGGCTAATTATCTATTTTTGCCAATTAAGTTTTATTGGAATAAAGATACATTGGAAGTAAGCAGTGTGATGGTTTCTGCCTATCATCCTAGTACCAGGAAGGCTGAAGTAGGGGGATTGCCCATAGTTTAAGGCCAGTGTTGACTAGAGAGTGAGACATGGTCTTTAAAACAAACAGAGGTAGGCAGGTGACCAATGGTTAAGAACACTTGCCCTCCAAGGTATAACTATATTTCTATTGGTCCCCAGCACCCATGTGAAAAAGCAGATTGGCTATGTGTGCCTCTGGTCCAAACATAGAGGAATAGAAACAGTCAGATTCCAAGCATTTAATAGAAATCCAGTCTGGCAAACAAAAGATAGCTTCCATTTCAGTGAGAGACCCAGTCTCAAGGTAGTAACTCAGAGAGCAAAGGAGAAAGACAGCCAAAGTCCTACTCTGGCCTCTGCGTGCACACACATGAGAACGTGCATACATACATGGTGGTTTGAATATGCTTGGTCCAGGGAGTGGCACTATTAGCAGATGTGGCCTTGCTGGAGTAAGTGTGTGCACTGTTGGGGGGTGGGCTTTGAGACCCTCCTCCTAGCTGCCTGGAAATCAGTCTTCTCCTGTTTGCCATCGGAACAAGACATAGAACTCTCAGCTTCTCCAGCACCATGCCTGCCTGGATACTGCTAATCTTCCCGCCATGATGATAGTGGACTGAACCTCAAAACCAATAAGCCAGCCCCAAGTAAAATGTCCTTTATAAGAGCTGCCTTGGTCATGGTGTGTCTTCACAGCAATGAAAGCCCTAAGACACATGGGAACACACATACAACATCACACAGAAACACAGACATGCAAACATGAACATCCATCTCACACACACACACACACAGACACACACACACACATACATATACACACATACACACATACATATGCACACATATGCACATGTACATTCATATCTGTTATGCAGGTATTGACTATCTGGATTTTTAGAGACATGTTGCCAAACTCTGATACCTAGTACCATTATAATGCAGATATTTATGAAAACGTTTGTTTGTCACATAACAGGTGGCAGGTATCTCTGCACCATGCGTGACATCATCTCTCATCACACAGTGCACTCATTAGGACAGTAAAAGTGCAGGGTCTTGGAAGGTAAGAAATCATGACCACATGGCTTGTATTTTGAAGCAAACAATAAACTAAGAAATAAGTTTGAGGGCAAGGGCTGCCGTGGCTTTAGAACTCTAAGGCAGTGTCTTATTTTTCTTCATGGAAGAGATAAGATCATAAAACAAAGAAAGGTCAAAATCTAAGTAGGAAAAGCAAATTCATTGCTCAAACTAATGGAAAGGGAGCTAGAGAGGTTGGCTGATTCATCCAGTATCATTTCGTAATTAGGGAAAAAACTGTGTGGCGAGATCAGTACTGACCAGAAGGGGTCTGGAGGGAAAGAGGAAGACATAGTTATCATAAAGGGGGGTGCAGAAGGAATAGGTGTGGGGAGACTTCCCTGGGAGCAGGGATAATGACACCACAGAGGGAGATGAAGGAGAGAGGATAAAGGATGTTTGAAAAGCCATAAGGAGTTTTATCATTTTATTCCTACTTAAAATCACATATAACATACATAAATCTATGCATATGCATACATATGTTTTAATTGAAGGTACATTAAAAAACTAGGGAAACAATGTTTCTCCTCAAAACTATAGACTATCCAACAGCATCCTCAGTGGCAGGCATGAAAAATGTCCTTTCCAGTTGTTGTTCAGGGGAGTCCAAGAGACCCCTCCCCAGATAACACAGGCTTGTGCCATTGCCCTCAGTGCCTTCCAAAACTGAAGGTAAGACCCTACTGTTGAAGACACCACATACTTTGAACACAGAATTTGAAGGAATCAATCTAAATTTGACCTGGAAGCCTCCTCATTGATGGCCAGTCCTCATAGTTTTTGAAAGGGCCATACAAACTGCCAAAAGAGAAAGGCAAGTCAATAGTCCTGTCCAGCTATAAGGCAAATGAAGGGCAACAGTGGCCAGCAAAGTAAGATATCCTGAAAGATACAATAATGACACTTCTATCCAGGGGTATCCATCAGTGACCTAATTAGAAGTAAGGCATACTCAATAGAAGGGAATTCATGCTTTGCAAGGTAAACCTAGCCAACTCCCCTTGTCTGGTGACGTCACCAGCCCTAGAGAAGAACATACTACTTATTACCACTTTCCTAAACCACTGTAATCTTGAACTGAAGATATCAGAAAATGGAAAGATCTCCCATGCTCATGGATCGGTAGAATTAATATAGTAAAAATGGCCATCTTACCGAAAGCAATCTACAGATTCAATTCAATTCCCATCAAAATTCCAACACAATTCTTTACAGACCTCAAAAGAGCAATTCTCAACATCATATGGAAAAACAACAACAACAACAACAAAAACCTAAGCTAGCTGAAGCAATCCTGTACAATAAAAGAACTTCTGGAGGTATCACTATCTCTGATTTTAAGCTGCACTACAGAGCAATAGTAATAACAACTGCATAAAACTGGCATAAAAACAGACAGGCTGATCAATGAAATAGAATCGAAGACCTAAAAATAAACCACGCACCTGTGGACACTTGATTTTTGACAAAGAAGCCAAAACCATACAATGGAAAAAAGGAGAGAATCTTCAACAAATAATGCTGGTCTAACTGGATGTCTGCACATAGAAGAATGCAAATAGACCCATATTTATCACCCATCATTCATAATACTTATTCCCTGCTTTTACCCACAAGTACATGTAGCTGTCACCTCTCCTTAAGGAAGCTTCTTTTTGCAGCAAATGGAGATCATTACAATTGGTCAAAATGTAGAGACCAAGTAAGCATGGGGTGCCTTTCCCAGCTAATACTTTTACAATGAAATCTCTACACTTAAAGCTCAGGAACATTGCAGAACAGTGGACAGAAAGACTACGGGAGGCAGTGGACTGGGACATCTTCTGTGAGACAGGCTCCTCTAAAACACAGACAGAGAGTAGGGGGTTAGTTCTGGCAGGAGTTGAGTGGGGAGTGGCAAATGAAAAAGATGAAAACATGTTATATAAAATTCTCTATAAATAATTCTATGTTATTATTTTTTTTAAATGTTTCTGCAATAGAAAAAGGGAAATGAACCAGCCAGGACTGAGTGTCTCATATTCTTGCTCCTTGCTCTTTTTTTTTTTAATTTAAAAAAGTTGCATTTGTTTATTATTTATTGTGTACGTGTGCACCTGTATGCCACAGTGAGGAAGTGAACAACAGAGGAAACTTGCAGGAATCAGTTTTTCCTTTCTACCATGTGGAGTCTGGGGATCATGCTCAGGTCATCAGGCTTGGTGGCGAGCATCTTTGCCCTCTGAGCCATCTTGCTGACCCCAAGCTTTTTTGTTTTATTTCTAAGGGATAATTATTTCTCCATATGATGGATGTATGTGCTTATCAATGCACTTTCAAGGCATGCAGAGTTGGAGAAGTTTTCAATTCCTATTAACTAGCACACCTCTCACCTCAAATATTTCTCTCTTTTTTTGGGGGGGAGCAGGGAGACATTTAAAATTCTCTTTTAGCTATTTTGAAATATATGTTAACTATAGTCCCCAAATGATTTTCATGCTTTTAGCTACAAAACTGAGGGAGGCTGAAAACACTAGGAATTTGAGCGGATAGAGTTAAAGGTCGTGGTTACATTTATGCTGCACAAGTCTATCCCTGACAGTCTGGAAATGAGGCTCCTCTCCCACACTAATGAAATAATCATAGGGGCCAGCCACCTCCAATCGCACTCGGGAGTCTGCAAACTTTGTTCTGGGTAGCATTAATCGCAAATGTTTTCAGGTCCCTGGGACATTCAGCGTGGATCACAGCTACTCACCTCTGCAGCGTGGTGCAAAAGCAGCCAGACAAAACACAGCAAGCAGGGCCTCGCTCCAAGAGAGCATTACGTCTGACTCAGCTTACACAAAGTGGCTAAATTAGGCGGGGTCGTGGAGTCAGAGCATGGAATAGGAGTTGACAGGGGCCGGCAGGTGGGAAATGAAGTATCGTTTCGTGGCTACTGTTGTTTTTGTTTTTGTTTTTTTTGTTTTTTTTTCCGAGAGTGATGAGAACGTTCTGGAAATGGACAGTGGTGATGGCAGCACAATATTGTAAACATGGTTATAGCCACTTAACATGGTTAAGATGATGAACTTTGCCTTATGCATACTGTGTATAGCTGTCGGGAAGATGGTTCAGTGGTTAAAGCATGAGGCTGGGAGTTCAGATCCTCAGAACCCACATAAATGCTCGACATGTGTGGCAGCCCAGCTATAATTACAACCTCAGAATATAGAGAGAGGAGATCACAGAGCAAGGTGGCTGGGAAGACTAACAGTGTCACCGAGCACTGAGATGGAGTGAGAGATGCTACCTCACTGAAATAGGTTGAGAATGACCAAAGATGATTCCCATCATGCACCTCAAGACTCCATAAGCATGCACACTCATGGAGGCTTCACACACACACACACACACACACACACACACACGAAAAAAGTATCAGTATGTTTCTTTGTTAAAAATGTGTGTCTCCGGGGCTGGAGAGATGGCTCAGCGGTTAAGAGCACTGACTGCTCTTCCAGGGTTCCTGAGTTCAAATCCCAGCAACCACATGGTGGCTCACAACCATCTGTAATGAGATTGGATGCCCTCTTCTGGTGTGTCTGAAGACAGCTACAGTGTACTCATAAATAAAATAAAATAAAAAAAAATGTGTGTCTCCACTGAAGGCCTAAAATCAGCCATAGGCCTAAAATCAGCAATAGGCCTGTCATACATGTATACTAACAAATACCAAGTCTTGGGTCTCAGTGGAAAAACATTGAAACAGATGGCTATAAGCTAATGTCAACAGGCAGCTTTTGTGGAAATTTATAAGCCTGAGTAGTCATAGACCTTGTAAATAGGTAGCCTTGGCAGACAATACCAACTTAGATAAGGACAAGCGAGTCATAGGCAGAGTCATAGTGACTTGTCCCCTGAACCTTCACCCAGCCGATACCTGGTTCTGAAGATATCTGTAGTCCCCCTGAACACCCACACTCCAGTGTCATTCCCTTCCCCACATCCTGCCTTTCTGTGTTTATAACCCCTGTGCGAATTAATTATGATTTGAGAAAAAATAAAAATAAAAATACAAAAATACAAAAATTTTAAAAAAGGAAAAAAAAATGTGTGTCGCACCATAAGACTCCCTAGACCCAGATGATGGCTCTAAACCCAGATTCGAGCTATGTCCACCTATTGATTATCTCTTATGCTTATTCCAAGTTTATGTTTACAGACAGAGCCAGCAAGCCTTTTATTCCCACAATTTTGTTTTCATCGAGGAGCACCAATAGGGAGCACATTTCTCTTTCTTTGTTTTCTAAACAGAAACTCAGCATAACCTAGGTTGCACAAATTCCCTTGAGATTGTGTTAAAATATATAACTACAGCGTTTGTGAGACACAGAATTCAGTAATTGAAAGCACAGATGGTCCAGCACGGTTCCAGGCTGCAGACTGCTGTTCCCTGCTGCAGCTGACCTTCAGAGAAAAGTCCAGGGCAGGGTTCTAGGGGAGCAGTAAAGATGAGGTCTTAGAGAAGGGGGGGGATGAGATCAGAATCAAAGTATTAAATGTTTCTGTACATTGAACAATCTCCCTCTACACATAAAGGAGCCTCTCATCACCAAATGCTACAGCTGTATAGCATCACTGCTAGGAGAATTCAGAACTTCTCAGCTTAGTGATTACCCTGATGCCACTTGTCACACAATAAAAGAAGCCATTTATGTGAGACACAGTGACAAAGGAGACCCTCCAGGCATGGAACCAGCTTTATTTTTTCTTTTTTATTTATTTTTCCTACGTATATTACATCCTGACTGTAGTTTCCTCTTCCTCCCCTCCCCCATTCTCTCCTTCCACCTCCTCTGTCCCCTGAAGCCACCACCCACTTCACCTCCCCTCAGAAGAGAGCAGGCCTTCCAAGGACATCAACCAAATACCACACCGCAAACTACAGTAAGGCCAGGCATATATTCACACATCAAGGCTGGACAAGACAACCCAGTAGGAAGAAAAGGGTCCCAAAGGGAGACAAAAGAGTCAGGGACAGTCTATGCTCCCAGTTTCAGAAATCACAGAAGAGCACCAAGCTATACAACCATAACATATACGCAGAGGACCTAGATCTGGCCCATACAGGCTCCTTGATCTCTATGAGCCCACTTGAGTCCCAGTCAGCTGATTCAGTGGGCCCTGTTCTTGTGGTGTCCCTGATCTCTTTGGCTCTTCCAATCTTTCCTCCTCTTCTCCACAGGGCTCCCCAAGCTCTGCTTAATATTTGGCCATGAGTCTCTGCATCTGCTCCCATCAGTTGCTACATGAAGTCTTTCTGATGACTACGCTAGGCTCTGGTCCAAGCACATCATGCAGGTATGACAAACTGTAGGTTAGAAGTTTTGTGGCTGGGTTGGTATCTCAATCCCTCCGCTTGAGGCTTTGCCTGAGAACCGGGTTTCTTACCACTACAGACTCAACTACAGTCCTCCGTTACAGGCTCAAGGCAAGAGTCACCACTCAAGGCAAGTGGGCACTACCCACCAAGTAATAAGATAGAAGAAAACCTGATTCTACTTTTTGGATCATGATAGCAAGCATCTGAGACTATGTTCATATCCAATCCCATTTCACCGGCCTCTTCCTAAGCATACAAGACTTGGCCTCTAAACCTCTCTTGCAGATCTGTCAGGACCTTGTGGCTTGGCTTTCAGTGATTTGCATTACCTTACAAGCCTTATCAGGAAACTTTCTAGAATGCCTTGTACATTCTCTCCCTCCTCCACCATTGTGAATTTCAGAGAACAGATGTCAGTGTCACAAAAGTATTCCAAAGTCACCAACTGATGGAGCCACAAACCACACACACGAAAGTGTGACTTAATCAAACATCACACATGTGCACAAGTGCATGTGATTAAGCTGTTAAAATTGTTATGCCCTTCCTTCAAAGTAAGCGCTAATTATTAAATATTATTAGTAAGCACTAATTATTAGTAGTAGTTAAGAAACACCATACTGAAACATATTGGAATTTAAGACAATACAATTTTGCATCACTCAGGATGCCTCAGATCTTGAAGGGACAACAAAGCTGTGCACGTTTCCCAATCCAACAGGCCACTAAGAGTTGGGGGTTTCTTTCTTATTAAGATATAACTAAGACTAGCCTGACTAACAAATATGATGCTAAAAACCCAACATGAATACATTTATAAGCAGAATTAAAATTCACATGAATTTTTAAGTGAGAGCATGAAATTTTAAAGAAATGACCTGCTTGAGGCAGGTCACATAACTATGCTCCAAACATGCTAGAGTAGTCATACCCGAGCCTCTTAGGAAAACCAGTAGAGACGTCTGAGAAGCTCACTAGGCTGCTTACAGAGACATCTATGGAGCCAGATAAAGTGCAGTTTTGCTAATCCTTGGCCTGAGATTGCTGGAGAAGTCATAGCCATTCATTCAGACTTTGGGTTATGTGATAGGGGAAGAGATGTCCTTCCAAGATCTGGTTACCATTTGGGCCATCTGGATTAGAAAGACAGTAGAGTCTGTCAAACAGAAGCAATCATTTTTTCTTAGGGAAAACTCTTAATGAGTTCATAAAATCCGATGCTAGCCTGGACATGCCAAGAATGGCGAATTTTATTTTAAAGATTTATTTTTAAATTAAGTGTGTTTGTGGGCAGGATGTGTGCACGTGTCTGTATGTGGGTGTGTGTATGTGAGTGAAGGCGTTTGTGGAGAGCAGAGGTTGGTCAGATTGCCTAGAACTAGAATTATAGGGTGTTGTAAGCTGCCTGATATGGATGCTGAGAATTGAATATAGGTCTTCTGCAAAATCAATTTTAACCATCAAGCCATCTCAAGCCATTTTTCCAGCCCCTGTAAATTCAATTTTAAAATAAGCTAAAATGGCGTATATGTGTGCTTATGCATGTTGTGTATATGTCTGTGTGCATATGTATATATATATATATATGCATATGTATACATACATATATATATATATGTATCTATGGAGGCAAGAGAGCAACCTTGGGTGTCATTCATCTGGGATCAGCCACCTTGTTTTTTGAGACGGGGTCTCTCCCTAAACCTCAAGCTCACTGACCCAGCTATACTAAATGGCCAGGGAGTTCCAGTATCCCAGTACTGGGTTTATAAGCGGATGCCACTACATTTCTAAATGTGTGTGGTTTATTTTGCCTGCATGTATGTCTATGCACCACTTGCATGCCTGGTACCCTTGGAGTCCAGAAGAGAGCATTGACTCCCCTGGTACTGAGGTCACAGATGGTTGTAAACAGTAGTGTTGGTGCTGGAAATCGAACCCAGGTCCTCTGGAAGAGCAGCAAGTGCTCTTAACCACTGAGCCAGCTCTCTAGTGCCCCACATCTGGATTTTTTTTTATGTGAATATTGGGGATCTCAACTCAGGTCATCATGTTTGCATGGCAAGCATTTTACTAATTGAACCATCTTCCTGGTCTGCGAGTATAAAATTTGAAAGTAAAAAAATCTGAAAGAAAGATTCTCCAGGGTCTAGGGTTTAGGCGAGGATGTTTGTTGTGCAAAGATGAGAACTTGAGTTCAAATCTCCAGCACCCATGGCCCATGGCCATGCCTATAACCCCCACATTACAGAATGTGGAGACAGGGGGTTAGCAGGGCTTGCTGGCTGCTAGCCTAACTCCAGGTTCAGTGAGAGGCCCTGTCTTAAGGATACAAGGCAGACAGCCATCAACAGAGCATGACACTGATATCTTCCTCTGGCTCTCACATGGACACATTGGTGTGCACCACACCTGTGTCCATACAGAGATATAGCCCCCCACACACACACAATTCTTCATTGTGATAACAAATAGTACTTTTACAATATTCAACAATCTCTTAAGATGGATCCTTAAAGAATAAATGGAAATGCGGGAGCACACACTGAAGTGGTTAGAGACCAGAGCTAATAAAGAGCAATGAACAATGAGAATTTTATATTGTGATAGTTATCCACTGCTACATAACAAATTACCCCAGATCCTAGTGGCTTAAAATAATGGATTACTTATTATCTCACAGTTTCTATCGATAGAGAATTTGGAAGTCGCTAAGCTGGGTGGTTCAAGTATATAGTCTCTCATGTAACATTACTCAAGGTTAATGGATAAATGGTTTAAAACAGAAATAAAACCAGTGATTCTATTTTAAGTCAGGGCATGTGTTGAAAGAATTACAGGAAAGAGAAGGGAATAGGTACAGGGCATTCAGAAGAGCCTGGTTTCAGGTTTGCTTCTGCCTCACAAATCTGTAAGATGAGCTGGCTCAGCCTTGTGGTAACTCACTTAAGAACTCAGATCATCCCCAGTCCCTGACTCCTCTGGAACATTGGGCTCTAAGAGCCCTTTGGCCATTCCCTGGGTTTGAGAGACTGGGACAGGTCAGTGCCCAGTGGTGAGGACAAACTTCTGGTCTTTCCAGGATGCCTGGCAAGGAATATTTGATCCCACACTCCAGGAGAGGATCATATCCCCAAATCCAGAGCAGAAATCCAATGCCTCAATCAAGAGCCCCATGGTTTTCTTCTCTCCCTTGCTCTGCTTCCAGTCTAACTTGCTACCTCCTACTTACTACAGCCTGCCTCTGCCCCATGGCTGAACATGGGAAGGGCAGAGATAACTTCTAATCATAGGTGTTTCAGGAAATACCAGGCAGAGCTAGCAGAAAGAAGGAATGTGGGAACCCAACAACTATGGTACCAATGTCACTATGTCTACATTCATACATATATACTTTTCTCATGTGGGTGCTGGGAGTTGAACTTGGGGACCTTGCATATGCTAAATACATGCTTCACCACTAAGTTCTACCCTCAGTTCTTCATGTTCAATCTTTAAGTCCTTCCAGTAGCCCGATAAGGTCTCCACATGTTATAGGTTAAAACAGCTAGGCTCTCTCTGCACAGGTACCACAGCTAATAGGATACAGCAACTAAGTAGAAAAGGTATGAGTGGCATGTGTTAAATCCTTCTGGGATAAAGAATGAGATGGGTCAGAAGGTGGCTCACTGGGCAAGAGTACTTACAGCCAAGCCTGACAACCTGCAATTAATCCCAGGAACCTACATGGTAGAAAGAAAGGACAAATTTTTGCAAGTTGTCCTTGAACTGTGACACATCCACATTCATTCATTCAATTGTTCATTCATTAGGAAGAAGAAATGAAAGAAGGAGAAAGCTGACCAGGGAAGGTGCAGAAGAAATAGAGACTAAGGCCAGTGTTATAAGGAGAACATCATTCTTCTTCATGGACCACAAGGTTGGGATTCCTTTGCATATCTAAACTCTTCTTGCTATTGATTTAACAACTCCAGTATCCCTAAGGGTACACAGACAACATGGGATACTAGGAGGATAATTATGAGGAAAGAATTCATGGTTTTGGTGCAGAAGAATGGGGACCCCTGAGTAGTCATTACAACCAACTAACATGGCTACTTAAGAACCTGAACAGTATATTGCTGTGCACGTTGTCTCTGGAGGCTGACTCTGAATCTCACCTGTAACCCTGGCCTATGTGACCTTGAGCAAAGCCCTTAAACAACTATATGTCTTAGTGTCACAAAAGTATCCATCTTAAATTTTGTTAAAGAGTTTAGGTGAGGTAATAGCTTCATAGTGCTTAGTAGACAGTACAGCAATAGCTTCATAAATAGACACTACCCAGAGACACCAGCGAGTATTAAATAGCTCCATAAGCATTTGCTGTGATGGCAACCCATGGCCCATGGTGTGTTCTCCACAGCCAGATTCCAGGAGCCAAGTTCAACTCAAGCACTCCCCTTAACTTGTGACCATAGAGGTGTTACTACTCATTGTGGTGGTTTGAATAATCTTGGCCCCTCGGGGAGTGGCACTATTAGGAGGTGTGGCCTTATTGGAGGAGGCATACCCTTGTTAGAGAAAGTGTGTCACATGGCGGTGGAGCTTTGAGATCTCATGGGCTTGAGGGCTCAAGTCTGGCCAGTGTAATCCAGACCCTCCTCCTGGCTGCCTGTAGAAGAGTCTCTCCTAGCTGTCTTAAGGTCACGATGTAGAACTCTTGGCTCCTCTAGCACCGAGTCTGCCTGCATGTTGCCATATTTTCCACTATAAAGAAAATGGACTGAACCTCTGAAACTGTAAGCCAGCCCCAATTGAATGTTTGACTTTATAAGAGTTGCCTTGGTCATGGTGTCTCTTCACAGCAATGATAGCACCCATCATCCCTAAGTCTCCATGTTCTCATCTATAAAAGAAGGAGAAGGCATTCAAGCTCTGACAAACTGAAGCAGACCAAATTTTCCAAAGATGATAGCAGCAATATCTCCCACCCACACACTCTTCTGCTCCCCTACTCTGGCACAGCCCCTTCACTATGTGCAAGCTCTTGTTTACCTCCCCTTAACCCTGGCTGACACTGCGAACATACATATATAAAATGGGTGTGGTGTGTAACTTCCAAAGCAAGGGTACAAAAGCCAGGTAATGCATTCCCAATGACTCCATGCTGTGAAGAAGCAGCCCAAGAGGAAAAACCACTGATATCCTTCAGCCCTCAGGCCAGCTGAGCTACACTGCTTACTTGGTAGACAGGCTAGCAAGGCATTCCTTACTCCCCAACTGTCCCAGGAGATACTGCAGGGCAGAGGCAAGCTTTCTACCAAGTGCCACCCAAAAGACACACTCATGAACAACATCCACAGCTAATATCTTGATTTACCAAGTGCCTAGGTGGCCTGTTATGACCATGGCAGGAACACAGAGGGAGACCACAAAATGACAATAAAAATGTCTGGGAGATTTGAGTTACTCTCAGTGGTTCACCAGAGTCACACTAATAACTGTCATGTCCAGGCTCAGCCCTAGATCACTTCATAAGATGCTGATGACCAAGTAGGAAAGAAAAAAAAGTATTAACTTCCTCCTACTGCCTCAAACTGGGGATCTGGAGATGGAAGTATGAACAATGTCTCTTTAGGACCCCCTCCTACTAGAGTCTGTGTATTTAACATAGAGAATCCAGAGACAAGGAGCCAGACAACAACGACTGATGTTGTTTCTCCTTGAAATCAAGGACCACGAGTTTGAGATAGTTGTGTCTCAAGAGAACAGCTTCCCTCTCTGTGGGAGGGTAAAATATGCCAACATTGACCAGAGAATAGATGAGAATACATAATTTACAGCTCACTGTCTTCCTGGAATGATCAAGAATGAGCTGGATGCCCATCAAGTTGGAAAAAACTTTTAGCTGTTGCCTGTAAGCACCTAAGTATTCAATTATAAGAAAGTTCCCCCAACCCCCACACCTAGAACCTGCATCAGGTTTCTTAGTATGATTCTGCAGGAAGCAGGGCTATGCTGCACCCTGGCCATTGATATGCAAATTAAATAAACAAAACGACATAATAAATAATTAAATCAGTCTAACATGATGAATGAATTAATCATATCAGAGTGATGAGAGGAGGCATGCACTGTCACCCAGAAGATCATTGATTAAAGAAAAAATGAAACTTGCCTAACAAGTCTCTTCTGCAGAGGGCGATGCTCCTGTAGAGGATAGTGTTCCTGCAGAGGGCGGGGCTCCTGAAGGTGGGAGGCTCCTGTAGGGGGCGGGGCTCCTGAAGGTGGGAGGCTCCTGCAGGGGGCGGGGCTCCTGAAGGTGGGAGGCTCCTGCAGGGGGCGGGGCTCCTGAAGGTGGGAGGCTCCTGCAGGGGGCTGGACTCCTGCCAACTGTGGGGCTCCTGCAGTGGTTTACCCATCCTGGCTTCTACAGGGTTGGTGCCGATAAACCTAGTAGAATGGACTTTCATCATTCTCATTATCCCTCGTTATCACTACGTGGTACATGGAATTTGTCATTTGGTAAGCAATTGCACTAGCCTTTTAGGAATCAAGTTCCTCCGGAAGACATGTAGGGGAAGATGTGACATCTCCTGCTTTGTAGTTAAGGAAGACTAGTGTGGTAATCTAATGCCCCCATCCCGTCACACACTGGGAATGGATTTTGTTTGCTTGTTTGTTTTATGAGACAGGGTTTTTCTATGTAGTCCTGGCTGTCCTGGAACTTGCTCTGTAGACCAGGATGGCCTCCAACTCACAGAGATCCACTTGCCTCTGCCTCTCCAGTTCTGGGATTAAAGGCATTGCCACCACCACCCAGATGAGTGTAGATTCTTGACACCTGCTGTATCCTGTCTGCTGCTGTCATAGACAGGCACACATGTGTCCATGTAAAGGTACAAATGTGCAGAAGCATGCTAGTACCACCCACTGCTTCCTCACAATTCCCCATGATAACCAGATGCTCCATTTATTTTTTAAGTGTATAGCATGATACAACCTGTTTGTCCCCTAGCTTGGCCTTTTGTTCAGTTATTATAAATAATATTTCTTTGCAGGCAACTGAAAAACATGGGTAAGCACAGAGGAAGAAAGGTATTAAAACTGATGATGAAAAGTAAGAAGAAGATTTAGACACAGGAAATTTGCTAAGGTATGTTGCTAAGCAAAAGCAAATAAAATTTCCAAACCGCATGTATATTATCCACATTATATTAATACACACACACACAAACACACCAGTGTCAGAAGGTAAACAGCTGTTATTTCTGTGTGGTGAGATGATAATGGGCTTTTGTATCCATCTCTGGGTATTTTAAAATCACTTTCAGAGATTTATACAATCAGAATCTTTTACTTTTGTGATGGAACTGGCTATTCTGAAAACAACACCAAATTGGAGTCAGGAAGGGGCTAAAAATCCTCCTGACATTCCTAATAGGAGCCATATATGTCTCAGTGGGTTTTGTCTTATTTTGTTAAAAAAAAAAGAGGGAGAGAGAGGATTACTTACCCATATGATAGGTTTTTAAGACAGTGTGGATTGCGGGGGTGGGGTGGGGGGCAATTTGGATCCTTCATCTCATCCTGAGACATGGTACATACTCATATCACTGGCTTTTAAGACTGGATGAAATGCTTGCAGAGATAAAGGTGGAAAGAGAGAGGGGGGGAGGGAGGGAGGGAGGGAGAGGGAGAGGGAGAGGGAGAGGGAGAGGGAGAGGGAGAGGGAGAGGGAGAGGGAGAGGGAGAGGGAGAGGGAGAGGGAGAGGGAGGGAGGAGACACACACACATACAGAGACAGACAGACAGGGAATAGAAAATATTGTAGAGTCTACTAACACAGAACTCTATAGTGTCAATGAGCCAACTCTTTCTTCTTCTCCAGCCTCTCAAAAGGATAGAAAACTCAAAACTGAAGGCAAACCTCAAAGCTGGCCCTCATCTCTGGTTTTATAGGAGATTTGATGGCACCAAGAAAGCAAGCTGCATTATCAAAGAAAACTCAACCACAGGAGCTTACAATCAGTAACAGATCTAAAATACAAAGTTCCACTTTACAATGAGTTAAAAAGGCAATTTTTAAAAAGTAAGCTAAAACAATGCACAAATGATGCTCATATAACATTTCTGGGGGAAAAAAAAACTAAAAGAAAAAACAAACAACAAAAGCAAAACCAAAAATAAAACCCACAATGTTTAAAAATGGATTGTAGGTTTGCATTTCTGAGATTGTAAGTTTCATGAAGACGAACTCCAGAAAAGGAGGAGCGGATGTGTGTGACAGCAACCATCTGAACTCTTAAAGAAACTAGAGAGTCAGAAAACGTTAAATCAAAATCTGAAGTATGATGAGAAAGTGGAATGACAGAAGGAAGAAAGTGAGCGAAAGAAATGGATCTTTCCAGAATACATGAGGAGCAGAGCCAACAATAGAGGGGAATGCAAGCCTGGAATTCTAGAGGAATCTGGAAGTGTTTGGTAGCTGGATAAAAACAACTTGGTAATGTTATAGGCAAAAATCAATCAATCAATCAATCAATCAATCAATCAATCAGGGATTTGCAATGTATACCCTGTCCTTCAGAAAGGAATTAAGAAATTGAGGTAGAGACTCCAATCAGTGATATCTCAAAAGAAACTGTCCATGGTTTTCAAGGAAGCCTGATTATTGATGGACTTACACAGGAAGCTCTCAGTAAGGCTCAGAGGCTCAGTGAGGGAGGGCTCACTGCACCAAGCTGCACAGGATCTGTGAGGACCTGAACTCAGATCCCAGCACCTCCATAATAAACCAGGAGTGGATGTGTGTGAGTATCCATCACTCCACTGCTGCAGGGTGGAGACAGGAGGATCCTGGTGCTTCACTGACCAACCAGCCCTGGAAAGGATGAGCTCCAAATTGAATGGGAGAGCCTGGTTCAAAAATAGTAAAGTGGAAAGCGATAGAGAAAGATAGCCAAAATCATCATTTTTCCCTTTTTATTGCATTCAGGAGCCCAGACTATTGCTGGTACCATTCATACTCAGAGTGGATCTTCTAACTCAGTTAGACTTTCCTGCTTATACCCTCACTGGTAATCCCAATCCTGAGCGTTCTGAATCCAGCCAAATGCAGATGCGTCATCACACATAGATAAACTCACTATAAACTCAACAGGAAAAGAATTTCAAAACGAACTCCAGACTGATAAAAAATATGTACATGTTTACCAAGAAGAGGGTCTAAACTCCAACTCCAAGATTCAAAATAAGGCAGAGGGGATGGCTCAATCAGCAAAATGTTCACTGCAGCATGAGAGCCCAAGTTCAAACCCCTGTAAACCATGTACATACACACGTGCACACACACACCCCAGCAGTTTGTGGCAATGTGCACCTGTAATCCTGGGGTTATGAGGTAAAAACCAAAGGATATCTAGGGATTGCTGGCCAGCCAAACTAGCTGGATTGGTGAGCTCCAGGTTCAGTGAGAGATGTTCTCTCAAAAATTAAGATGGAGAGTCACTAAAGAAGAGATACAACATCAAACTCTGGCTCTCATGAACATGCTCATCTGAGTGCATTCATCTCCACACCCAAACATGCGCACACACAAAGATGAAAGATGGATAAAGACAAAATCCAAACTAAAAAAAAAAAAAATCACATACTACGAAGGCAGAAATGAGTCTCTGGGTTAATAAACGGGATTCTGTAAACACAAGAACATTAAGTTGTATTTTTAATAAGGTTACTTTCAAATTGACAAATGGCACAATCAAGAAAAATACATAAATATCAAAATATTCATAGTCACAATTACACAGCATCATTATTGTAAAGAAACTGTTGCAAAACTAAGTGCATGCAATAGTGTCTGTCTGTGGTTCCAGGACTTGGGAAGTAGAGGCAGGAAAATAGAGACTTGGGTCAAGCCTGGGTTATATAGTGATACTCTATCTGAAGAAAACAAAGAATAGAAAGGGTATGATTGAATCTATTGTAAATTCAAGATACAGGAATGAAAGTAATAATGGCAAAGATTGCACACTATTATAATAAGAATTAGAGAATGTGATTAATATTATTAAAAACCAATGTGAAAGCTTTATTCATGCTTTACATACTGCAAATAAATAAATGAGTGTGTTACAAATGCCCACTAAACAGTTATATAATCAGCCAATATGCAACCACCAAGAAAATCCCATTAAATTTCTAAAAAAGAAATTAGTAATATAGATTATACCCTCCTCTCCCACTATAAGAAACCAGAAATTAATTTCAAAAGTAGAACAGAATAATTATTCCAGCAGCTTGAAAATAGTTCTCAGGTCAAAAAAAAAAAAAACCAAAATAGCAATTACAGAATTTTAGAGAACAGCAATACTGAGTGCAGCACACATCAAATACATGGAGATTGGCCAACGCACACCCAACCTAAATTTCAGAGCCTTAAATGCTTTTGAGTCACTGAGAGAGAACTAAAATAAGAGTCAAGAAATTAGTATGTAAACTTAGGAGACAATGCAAAGGAGAGAGAGGCAGAACAGAGGGCAAAGTAAAAATCAAAGAGGAAATCATCTCATTAAAGAGCGCAGAAACATCAGAATTAATAAATAAATCTAAAGGCTGGTTCTTTGAGGGAAGACAATAAAGTAGATAAGCTATGAATTAATCTAATCAAAGAGAAAGACAAAGACACAAGCAAACATGGGAATGAGATACAGGAAAAATATGCAAGAATACAGCCACTGGAAAAGACCTCATCTGTCAATCATCTGAGAACTTGAATAAGACTATATACACAGTGTATCATGTACACTCACACCTCTCAAAAGAGGTGCTCCATGTATGCCAGCAACGGAGCCCTAGCTGATGGCTCTTTGGAGTAAAAGTTTGATATTAGAGCACTTGTCACACACAAGATCCTGGGTAGACTCCAGAACTCACACCACCACATCCACATTTGCCCATCCACCCACCCTCCCTGCCCCCATACACATATATAAAAGACTAACTGTCCGACACTAACCTGGACCTATTCAATCATCAACTTAGTTTTCAGAAACCCCCCAGGGTATTCATAGGCAAACAGTTTTAGATCCAGAGAAAAACTGAAAACTACAAAATCCCTTTAAGAAAATATAAGAGTGTTTTACTTATAATAGATTCCAAATCCCAAACTTAGGGCTGGGAAGATAGCCACCGATGTGATCCTAAGTTCAGATTCCCAGCACACGTACATAGCTGTTAGCACACATCTCTAATACCAGAGCAGGCTCCCACATTGCTGGAGGCAGGGAAAAAGCAGGTAGATCCCCCAGAAGCTCACAGTTCATCTGGCTTGCCATGAACAATAAGAGCCTGTCTCCAATAAAATAGAAGGCAAGGACCAACATCTGAGACTGTCCTTCTTACCTTCCTCACCTGCGCCTTAGCTCAAAGCCACACACACATGTGCACATACACACACACACACACACACACACACACACACACACACACAATTTCCAACTGAAACTTCCAACAGACAGGAATCCCAGACCGTTAAATAAATCATGAACAGAAAGGAAGCAGAGCTCATTCTGCGTGTGTGACAACAGTTTATTGCTAAATTTATTAAGAGACGAGAAAACTATGGGTAAATATATTTAGCTAAGGAAGACTTTTATGAATACAATCCCAAGCCAGAAATCATAAAAATGACTGAAATATTTTAAACAAGTTTTTAAAGAATCTGCAATGCAAAAGAAAATGTTAATCATGAACAAGATGTAATGAAAAACTGCCAAAGAAAATATACTTGGAGTTTCAAACAAAAGGTGATTATAAAAAAAATAATGAACTATCAATACATGTCCAGAAAAGCCAATCACTCTGCCCATCCATGGCACTAACCAAGTCTTGAAAGAAATGGTAAATAAAACATGGATGTTTTTAATAAGAAGCAAATGGACAGTGAACTCCAATCTCCAGGCACTGTTCTAGATTCTGCTATTGCAGCAGCAGCAGCAGCAGCGGACAAAAAGTGAATTCTTAACCAATAGAGATTACGTAACACCCAAGTAAACAAAGCAATGCCAACAAACACATATTCAAGTAGCAGCCAGACCAAGATTTAGAGCAGGATAATAGCCTGGGTTAACAAAGACAGTGCCTACGTCTATGATGAGTGTTTCATCTGGTACACAACTATGCTGAGTTTGATTTGGGAATCAATTCTTGGAAAGGCATCCTTACTCTCAGAATAGATCCGTAAGACCTAGACAGCTAGAGCTCCCTTCCTGTATTACTTAAAATAGTAAGGACAATGTAAAGGTCAGTCGATGTAAGTTTGTTATAACCGTGTCAAGAAACACATGATAGCTTGTTACTTGTTTGCATATTATATGTGTATTGCTCTTATCCTCTTGATAGAATACAACGTTACTCTGGTCTATTTAGTTCACATTCCTTCAGATCTAAAGCTAGATCTAAAGCTAGAATATTTAAAATATTTAGAATATTTTAAAGAATATTTAGAATATTTTAAAGAATA
The DNA here is from genome assembly GCF_004785775.1 of Grammomys surdaster. Classification (NCBI taxonomy): domain Eukaryota; kingdom Metazoa; phylum Chordata; class Mammalia; order Rodentia; family Muridae; genus Grammomys; species Grammomys surdaster. Next base: position 12,250,090 of record NW_021604638.1, on the reverse strand, counting down.
TTTTAGATAACTTCTATGAGAATTTGGTCATATATATATCATATATAATATATATCATATATATGAGATATAGTACATACTTAGGGATGTAAATATCCCTCAAGGCTTTCTATAAGTAAGCATCAGTGTTGCCCAAGTGGCAGCTAATGTCAATGGTCTCTAACCAACACCCAAGCACATGGTGACTGTTCATAGGGACTTCGGTACTTATGAGCTTCCTGATAATTATATTTCTTTATCAGACATCACCACTGGGCTGCCCTTCTTAAACATGAGATTTAAATCCTGGTTCTCCATTGGATTCCTCTTGCACTAACCTCAAAAAAAGGCCAGCTCCCTGACCTGTGGATGTAACTGTCAGTAAAGCAGTAAAGCGTCAGCCATGCAAGCAACAGGACCTGGGTTCAGTCCACAGAATTTATTCAAAAGGGAGACATAGCAACATGACCCTGTAATCCCAGTGCCAGGGAATAAGAGCTAGATGGATCCCAGTGGCTCTATGGCCAGCCAAACTAGTTTAGTCCAGTGAGTCATGGACCAAACAAGAGTCCTTACCTCAGAAAACAAGGAGATGAATCCTGAGGAACCATCCCCAAGGTTAATATTTAGCCTCTACATGTACATGAGCACACCACACATACACACACACAGACACAGTACACATGCACACATGCTCACACATGCACACATGCTCACACATGCACACACACACATCTCCCACAAATTTGTGCATGATAATGCCCGGTTCCTACTCACTCTTTCTATTCCTTGTACGCTCACAATTTCTAGAACAATCCAAGCTCTGTTCCACTCTTCAGTGACTCTGCACACCTCTTGGTGTTCTTCTCTATCTGGAATGTTCTTTTCCTCATTCTGCACAGAGCAAGCTTTTCATCCTTAAAAATCTCAGCTTCACAATCTCTCCCTAAGTGCAGCTCCACTAACTGGCCCTCTTAGATATTACCATTTGTTGCTTGTCTTCTGTAGGACTCATTGCCACTAGGAAAGGAACTGGCTATACCCCTGCCCCACGGCCCGTTTTTAAGGTTAGTCTTGTTGGATAAAATGTTTTGATTACTTTCTCCATACCCTCTCTTATCTCCTTCTTGTCCCCACCACCACCACCCCTTTCTACCAGCCTTTTCCCAAGTCTCATGATTTTTGCTTTGTGACCCCATTAGTTCAAGCACCATCACCCGTGTCACCTCCACCTTGGAAGTGTGCACTGGACCTTGGTGGCATCCCTGGTGAGTACACAACTAAAAGCAGTGATTTATGTAGTCCCTGAATCTAAACACAGCAAACAGTTCAGCAATGAGAAGTGGGGCTGGCATCTCTATAGTAATCATTTGTTTACTTGTCCACTGTCTTTGTCCTCTTCTGCAGTGCTGGCTCAGAGAGTAAGCCCTGTGTACTAAGTGCTTGTTGCTATCTAACTCCAACCCAGCCTCGCCAAGAGCATATAAATTTTGTTCAAAAAAAGAAAAAAAATCCTCACAAATGGATAAAAGTGTGAACTGGTGCAAGAGGAACCATAAAACATCATTAAAGAAATATTCATAGTCGTTTTTTGTATGTACAACAGGAACCATAAGAAATAATTAAAGAGATATTCTTAGTCATTTTTTGTCTATCTATGGGACTCTGGCCTACAAAATTAATCACAGAAAATTGCAAAGACTCATTTCCTAAACTTATGATTGTAACATTCTTCCAATAGCAAAAGTGACAAATGACCTTTATGCACAATCAGAGGGAGACATTTAAACAAGTTAATAACTAGAATGGAATGGTCAAATAAAAATGTATATGATAATGTGGTCAATTTTTAAAGGAAGTGTAGGAACTTAATGCATACCTAGACCCCAATTTATTAAAATGGCAATTAAATTCCATATGCAAAATAGAAATACTCTAAGAATAGGAGTCATAATTTTTTCTGTATATTTCCTACATTTTCCAATAACATTTTTTCTAATGTTTTACACTGATAAAAAAGATACAGTTATAAAATGGAAATACTGAATACACACCATTTTTAAAAGTTAAAGAAAAAATCAGATTACTATTCCCCGTGAGCCTAAGCTTTTATGTCTCAGGGGAAAGAAAACTTTTATTTCCCAATACATTGGAAATGAAGCAGCGGCTGAACCTAATCAAGGAAGATTGCTTTAGTCAAAATGAGATCATATCATCCTACAGAGTAATAGCGTATGATAATTTATTCTGATTCCCAAAAACTAAGGTAAAATCATCAATAGGGGTGCTTCACCTCATGATCCCAGGGGCCACTGTCTAACACTCAGCCCTGTCTGCTGTGAGGGTTCTTCCCTCTCTACATCTTTGCTTCTGTGTTTCCCATTCAACTTCCCCTTGAAAGTGACCGCTCCAGCAAGCCCCATTCGGTCCCTTCAACAGGCCGTACTATGAAATGCTATGGAAAGCGTTTATTTAACCGTGTTTGTCTCTCTTCATGAGTGCAGAATCGGGTGCGTTAAGTCACCTGTTGTCATTTCTTTCAAGAGGAACTGAAGTTACGTGGTTTCTGTAGGTCACGGATCTGCAATAGCCCGTGGGTCCCTGCAGCAGAGACACAGGCTTGCTGAGATGTCTAGCGCCTCAGCGCATAAGCAGCTCCGATAAGCTGATTTAAACTTATCTCCCGAGAAAAGCTGTGAGGCAGGGGCTGGTGGTGTCATTTGGATTCTACGAAGAAGTCGCTAGACCACAGGAAGTATGAAGCTTCCGAGAGGTCACCAGAATAGTATCTCATTCTAATTCAAGGCTACCAGCAAAAACAGCTTGAATCGGACTCCAGGTAAATCTTACCGGAACAATCGAAGCAATCTGAAATCAAAAATGGGGGAAAGAGGAGTCAAAAAGGAGAGGGGAGAGAACACGGATGAGAGCTCCGGGGATGACCAAGCCAATCAAGAGGTTAGACTAGATCTGCAACATCATCATCATTTAATTAAAAAATAAAGTACCCAGCAGAGAAGATAGGAGAGCTGTCTGTTAGCCACACAGTTCTGTTCTTTCCTTTGGCAAGGTGAAGACTTTCAAGGGAGCAGTAAGCTCTCGGAAAGTACAGAATTTTGTTGATTCTGATTTTTACCTTAGAAACATGTATTTGATTTCAATGGTTCTCTGGAAAGAAATCCTGACTTCTGGATTTAAATGCAAGCAGCATCAGATTTTATTATTCTACTATCTTTCGCCATTTTTGCCTTCATGCGTTATTTATCATTTTACTTTCAGTGACTTTGATATGTAAATTAAAGCCACTGTAGCAAATGTTATGATGGAGATAAAGATCTAGAAACACTAATATTTCTCGTTAAGATGTTTGCTTATCCAACTGAATACCACAGAACTGCCTGATTGGATCCATGTAAGGAAAATGTCTAGACAGATTTCTGTAGACTTCAGGGACCACTTAAAACCAAAACCCACTACCCAGAGATCATCGCCCATAAGTGTTACCACAGTGCTTGTATCATGGGCATATCACCTATCAATTTCCCAATCATGACCAAACTTCCTATTCAAATACAGGAGGAACCAGACTGTGACCCTGTTTCAAAAACTTGGTTGTCCCAGCTCAAAGAAGTACTCAGTACAAAAGCTGGTACTTCAGGTTGAATCATCTATGCTGATGAGCTCTGAGGCTTTGGCCAAATTAAAGTCCAATTTGTTTCTCTTTCCTTAACCATAATGGCAATATTATTTCCTCTGTGTTCAAATGTCCTCTCCTCAAGGACCGCTCATAAGACAATGAGCTTCCTGAATCCTAAAAGGATTAAAATGTTTATACGAGTGTCAAGATTCACAAGTCCCTTTTCCAAGCTTTCTAAGCAGTAAATGGTTGCTGGTGAAGAGGAGACAAACCAGCTTCAGTTGAGCCTCTCTGTGGTAAGAGGTATCTTTTAGTCACCCCTGTTCCCATAACACTAGTAGATTCACCAAGACAGATTTGAGTGGAGTCTCTTCTCTGCTCTGTCACTGATGACTACCTGGTGTAAGAAGATGTTTGTTCAAGTCTTGCCTCTTTGTGGTTCGCTGCCTGTGTTGACACCTACAGAGAAGCCCTCAGCTGGGGAAGTTTAACTAAAGGGGTCTCCATCTGTGGAGCCACTGAGGCCCTGCCAACCATGTGTCATTCATGCTGGCCACAAACAGTGCAGCAACTTTAGGGCCACTTATGATCTGGAAGTAGGACCAAAACCTCATTGGTTCCCCAGGAAAAACTCTGGTAGAAGCCTAAGTTGGTTTGTTGTTGGGAGCTTGTGAGGAAGGTAGGCAGGCATTGTTACACCTTCCCTGCTAGAAGTATGGTTCTGCAGCTGGCTTCTCACGCATGTACATAGCACCACCTAGCCATCCATTTCTCTTTCTTCATCTCCTTCCCATCCAGTATTAGAAAGTGATTGGCTCCTTAATTCCTATCACATGGTGAGCTTTCTAGGAGATGATAGGGGTATATGGATGCTCCAGTATTAGAGAGGCTACAGGTTTAGGGGAATGGCTTATCAATAGACACATGGAGTGTTACAGATCATTTGGTATTGAACTGGGATGGTGAAAGACTAGGGAAGTGGAAGCAAAGAAGAGGTTCCAAGAAAGAGAAGTGTCGGCTACAAATTACAAACATGAGAGAGGACACTGGGTATATTTTTCACATTGAGGGGGCAGATTGTGAGTGTGCACTCATGTGTACATGTGTGTGTGTGTGTGTCTGTGTGTGTGTGTGTGTGTGTGTGTGTGTGTGTGTGTGTGTGTCCAGGCATGCAAGTGTGTTCTTCATACTGTAGAAAGATCAGAGAAGTTAAACTGAATATAATCTAAGACATGTTCCAGGTCTTGAGAGAACTTGTCAGGAAGCTGATAAGCAGCGTTCTACCATGAGATCAGTGAAGATCACTCCCTGAGGGCGCATCATAGGATAGTGTACTCTGAGACATCCTCAGATGTGTGTTCCAGAGAGATCCTCCTGCCATGTTGGCTTCTGGTGTGATATTGACACATGCTAATCACAAGGAGTCTATGACTATGGCTACATTTACACAAACTCTTGAGAATATGACACACACTCCCCCTCAAAAGATCAGAAACTCCACACATTTCAGTATCCTTCACTTCAGATTTCCTGGAACAGCACAAGAAGGAACCAGCAAGCTACAGGACCATGTTTTCAGCAGGCTGATAGATGTCTGCAGCTTGCCTTCCCAGAAGCAGCCCTAGCTCATCATGTTCAAGGAAAAACTGTTGTTCTCCGTAAATGTTTCGCTTCCCTGTTTAGCATTAGATTCACCCAAGTTCAAAAGTTCATTGTCCCTTCTTACCATAACCCATCTCTCTCCAGGTCTTCTGTCTTTCTCTTAAAATACATTCACCTGGGCTGAAGAGATAAGCAGTTAAAAGCATTTCCTGCTCTTGCAGAGGGCCAAGGTTTGGTTCCCAGCACCCACCAGGCAGTTTAAAACTATCTATAGCTCTGCATCCAGGGGATCCAACACTGTCTCCTGACCTCTGTGGATATCAGACATGCACATGGTATACATAAATGCATGCAGGCCAAACACTCATACACATAAAATAAAAATAAATAAAGATTTTAAACATGTCCCCTCCTCGTCATTCCCAGAACAACCACATCACCCTAACTCAGACCATAGTCACCTCAGTCATGAGCTCTTTCCAACTGACCTAGGCTATCACTAGCTCCCCCCCCAACACCCCTACCATTATCTCAGCCTTCAGTGTCAGTCACTCTCTTCCACAGACTCCAGATTCCTCAGATATAAACCTCATAATCACATATATGTCATGCAGAAACCAGATGATTAAGTCTCCAGCAGGCTCTCAAGCAAGAGCCCCTTACTCATACTCACCCAGCTGAGTTCTCTCTGCTGAGTGGAGGCACAAAAAAAAAAAAAAAAATTCCAGAGAGCTTTCTGAAGAAAACTACTATGCTGATAATTTGACTTCAGGCTCTTTGTACACACTACTGAGAATGTTCCTTGGTAATCCCTCTGTCCCATCCATCAATCAGACCTTTAGTGCCCAGCCAAACCCTCTATCTGCCTCCGGGAATCCATGATACTCTCTCATTCCTCTGAGAGAGTCTTCAATCATATCTGACCCAATCCAGGGCTCTGGGGGGATGCACATTCCAAAGCCAGGAATTCACATTCTGTCATTTGCTGTTACCAACTGGTAACTGATGGGTCTCTTTTCAGAAATGATTTGTTCCTTTGATAACAGAGAACTGGAGGGAAGGATTGGGTTCTTTTCCTTTAAGAAGAGTCACTATCTTACCTTCTGTCTATAGGTGTAGCTCTTTAATTCCAGTCACCATCTTCCAAATGTGCCCTTTGGCCATTGGTGGTGGCAGAAAAATAGCACTGGGATTCTCCATTATTTAGCCCCACCTTTTCTTTCTGCATGTACCATCCTTTGTGGCTCCTTATTTGCCTTTAACTATACCCAGTTACATATGAATCCTGAACTGATACTGCAGCACACAGCTCAACATCTTCCCATCATCCACAGTCCTTGAACCCTTCAAGGTCAGCTCACTGAGCTCTTCACTGAAGGCCCTTCACTAAAGCGCTTTCTTAAACACCATCCACTGGAAATCTATGCCTTTCTTTCATAGTTGATCAGAACTCAATTTATGCTTTTATTAGGGAGAAGATTATCCTCATGTGCTAGAGGGCAATCATTTCTGAAAAACTCTGCTTTTTACCAACGAAATAACTTATCTCCAATCATGTGACTCCTCTGGACTTCAGTGTCCCCCTGTCTTCACAGTTGACTCACTGATAGCACCAGTCTTACAACAGCATGAGAGCTGGAGGGAAAAAAAGCACTGAGTATGGAATCTCAAACTTAGTAGTAGTAATGCATTTTGGCTGCCACTATTACTATCAACCGCCGTCACTATCACCCCAGTCATGCCGTGTCAGGGAACTTTGCTTATAAATACCTTACCCCAGCTAGGAACACAGATCTGCACAAACACAACACTTGTCAGGTAAATAAAAAAGAAGACAACAGCAAAACGCACTCTTCAAAATCAATGCCCCCACTAGCCATGGGCACTGTGCAGGTGCTGATGGACCAAGGACAAAATATTATTATCCTCATAAAACTCCTTTCTTCCTAGGAGATTAAAGAGCTCAGAATATTCCATTCCAAGCAGCTTCGAAAGTCCCCTGAGAGAGGAGGTAAGAATTGCATTTCTGTTGTCCTTGTGTATCAAGGCAGAGAGACAAGAAACAAATTTGCTGTCCTGACACCTTGAGGTACCTTCTCCCCAGTACTGAGAAACTGAGGAAGAATGGCTCCCTTCCCCCTTCTTCCTTAGGAAAATGTCCTTTACTTATTCTTGAAGCCAAATTTGTAAGCTGCATTATATTTGTAAGCCCAAGGTATATGGCCTCTGTCTCCCCCTAAACTCATTCATTGACTTATCAATTCATTTATCCAGAATCAGCTGACCAACCCAACGACAGTCTTGGTCACATTATTAAGCATCAGGCAGGCTACAAAGAGCGACATAGACTGGATAGGAAAGCACAGACATGTAGAAAATGCCCTAAGCAATGAGTCTGCTGAAGCAGAGGGGTAGACAGTGCTTTTGCAACCTCAAAGACCAAAAATTTCTTCCCTTTAAGTATTTTAATTGCAAATTTAAAATTCAACTCAATTTCTATAAATACTTCCCAAAGATGATGATCCCCTAACCAGTAGTCTTCCTTCATGAAATGCAAAGCACCTCCCACCTCTGCTGAAACCACTGAGTTACACAGTGGTACCAAAGTGAAGTTATTGCTTCCAATAAGGATGCTCAGATGACCCAGAATCTTCCATAGTGGAACTCCAAGACTCCTCTGCACCTCAGTATAAAACAAGAGACAACTGCGGGTATTTGTATATCCCTGTGGATAGTGTTATTCATAATAGCCCAAGTTGGAAGCAATCCAAATTTCCACTGATGGTTCAATAAGCAAAAATATACTGTACACACAAAGAAGGGAATTTTCATGTAGGCTGCAACATGATGTATCCTGAAGACATTAAGAAGAAAAGGAAGCAGTTACAAAAGGACAAATAGCATACAGTTCCATTTTGATGAGGTATCTAGAACATCAAATTGAGAGAGAACAGTAGTTGGTCCAGAAGGAACTGGGAATTAGAATTTTCATTGGGTGGAGAGATTTAGTTTTAAGACAAGAAAAATGATCAGTAAATGGGTGTTGCAGATGGACTCACAACAGTGTGATTGTCCCTAATGCCACTTATTGAAGACTTAAAAACGAGTAGGGGCTGCAGAGATGTGTCAGCAGTCAAGCGCTCTGGCTGCTCTTGGGAGAATCTGAATTTGAATTCTAGCACCCAACATGGTGGTTCACAATTCCTTCTAACTCCAGTTCCAAAAGCTGGCATGTCCTCTTCTGGCCTCCATGTGTGGCACTGCACACATGTATATAGACGTACACACACACAAGCAAAACTTCTACACTTATAAAATAAAAATAAATAAAGTTTGAAGGGTAAAGTGTCAATATTATTATATTCATTTTGTCAAAGAAGAAAAAAGGAGAAGGAGGGGAGGAGGAGGCAGAAGATAAAGAAGAGGGAGAGGAAGAAGAGGAGAGGAGGAGGAAGAGGATGGGGGAGGAAGAGGAAGCACTACTCAGCAGACTTATCCAAAACCATAGAGATAGACGTGATGCTGGAGAGGACTCTAGAGATGCCTGATCTCTGTTCTGATCTGCTGTGTTCCACTCCAGATATGGATGCTGAGGCTCAGAGTGGCCACCAGAACCAGATAACTGTCCTCAGTCAGCCCAAAGCAGTAAGTACTTGGAAGGTTAGCGCCCACAAACCCTTTTCCATGGAGATAGCCAAGAGCTAATGGTTTGGTGACTCTGAGGGCAAAAGGCTTCTTACTTTTAGGAAGAAGCAGCTCTGTTCTGGAATTCATACCCCAGGGATTTCAGGGTCACGCTGGAGGTCACTGTCTCCAGCTGAGGCCATATTCTTGCTTTACTTTCTGCCCTCCCCTGGCCCTACTTTCCTCAGAGCACATCCCAGAACACTCCCTTCCATGAGTCATCTTCAGAGGAGTCCTCCCATGAGGCTAGGCATCAGGGAGTGTTAGCCTTTCTTCCACTATCGCCATCCAAAGAAGACTTCTCCATACTTTCCTTACTCACTCCCAGGCATGGGATACTACAGATGATCTGAATGCAAGTCCATGCACCAGAGTAACTATCTACACATAAAAGAGTACAATTGTCCTTGATCCCTGAAATCCCCATTTTTCCCCACTCAGAGATGTTACCTCCCACACTGAGGTGGGACATGGTCAGGAGGATGTACCCCAGCCAGTGGAGACACCTACATGACTGATGAATTGGGGCTGCATTTTTACTTCAAAGTGAAGAGTGCTTTGAAACCATCTCTGGTGGAATGGATTTATGTGTCTCACCATTAGCAACCTGTTAATGAGCTAGTGCAAGAAAACAAAACTCATCACCTTCAATGTGCCCAGAGGCTGTGCTAGACCCAAGAGATAGCACAAACAGTGGGACAGCTCAAACTCTGAGCCTGCCTTTGGGGAAGTAAAAGCAAATAAGCTAAAAGAGAAAATAAAAGAACTAAGGCAGAATCAGAGAGGGAGACATGTCTGGGAAGGGGGCACCTAGCTAGAGAGCTTTATGTGGTACCTATAGAACTTGTAGGAAGTCTCCCAGACACCAGAAACTCATGGTCCCACAGGGCACAGGTGTCATAAGAAAGGGAGGGGAGTCAGCTGATTCCACTCAGGGTTCATTCAGTCAGTCACTTAACAAACATCGCTGAGCATGTATGCTTTCCTAGCCCTGGGAATACAGTAGAGGTGAGCAAGAGATAAGATGGGAAGACGAAATCAGGGCAGACAAAACTAGATTGGAGCCTTGCAACCATTGGTCAGTTCCCAGTGCTTCTTGTCCTTATCTTTGGCACAGGCAAGAAAATGACAAAACAACTCAAGGGATTGTTGTGAAGATTAAAGAAGGTGACTTGCAGAAGTAATTTTTTAACACACGACAATGAGAAGTACTCCGTGTATCACTGTTCTCTCCTACCAACTAGACACACTTGTTTCTCTCAAGAATCTCCATGCATAGATAACAATTAAAAAGCCAGTGCCATGGTGCTTCATGGGAAAAGTGCATCTTGTCTCCATGTTTGGAAACTGAGCTCCCCTGGAGGGCTGTGCTTCCCCATGGCACTTCTTTGACATGAGTCTTGGCCATTTGCTCTGATGGCTGGAACCATGCTCCGTGAATCTGTCACTGTGCGATCTGCATATAACAAGATAAGCCTGCTCTTCCAGCTCACTTGGCAGACACCGTGAAGAACTAATGCCTACAACTGTCAGCATTTAGTGCGAGATTTAATAAACAGGGTGTTTTTCCAAGTCCAGTTTCACAAAGCCAAGTGGAGGCTTCAATCCCCACGCGCTAATGCTGGAGCATGCACCCACACCAAGCGAGGACCCAGGGACAGGAGGCTGTATTTCAGCCAGATTCAGAGAAGTGCTTTCTGAGACCAAAGCCACATATTTATAGGACCAGATGAGGAGAGGAAAAATCAACATTCTGAGGATGACATCACCAACTCCCTGATTCGGGTGGGGGAGAGGGATATTTATTTATTATGTGATAATGGCCCAAATGTATACACTACTCCAAAATCTGCCATGAAAATTCAAACATCTTTGTAATCCCTGTTTACAAAGCACACAGAGAAATTAAAACAGGCTTAATCGAGTAGTGTTTGTGCATATTAATGAACCTAAATTCTAAATCTGGATTTTTGAAAATTAAAAAAGGGGTAAAAGAGGATTCATTTCAGACTAATTTGCTTTTGAATATGATACTTTGCATGTCAAATAGCATAAAAGATGTGGATTGGGAGGTCCAGATAAGCATTTTCCTATAAATTGGAAGACATACAATATTTTAAAGGGAAAGGACTTCTTTGTATACTTTAATCTCAGGCTTTCATGGTACACATGCTTCACTGAATCCCTCACAATCTCCACTGTGACCACAGAATCCTCTTCTATAGCCTGCAGACCTTTCCTCTGGCTGGCCAGCTCTGTCACAAAGGGACTTGGTACCCTATGGGACATGTAGATGTACTCAGTGACCACTCTGGTTTGTCTCTATGACACAGGCTATGGGGTAGCCAACCTCCAACCTTGAAGAAGTGTGAACTGCACAGTCAGAGTTCCTGGTCCGACTCCAGGCTCTGCCACATGTAAGCACCTCTGGCAAGTAGTATCCCTTCCAAGTACTAGGTTTTCTCACCAATAAATGGGACTACTATTGCACCAGCCCCTTCTAGATGTGCAAATCCCATGTCACGGCTACCAGAAAATTCCTGTGGCGACATATGATTAGGAGAACATGCCTGAAAAATAGACCAAAATCAGAAAGGTTGACAAAATGTACACACACACAATCCAAAAGCAAAAGAGGGCTGAGAGATGGCTCAGTGGGTAAAGTGCTTGCTGATTAAGGATTAAGGGTTCAGATTCCCAGAACCAATGTAAGAGTCACGTGGAGCAGCAAGAATCCATAACCCCAGCACTGGGAACAGAGATGGACAGGTCCTAGGAACTTACTGGCCAGCCATTCTAGCCAAAATGGCAAGTTCTAGATTCAGTGAGACACCCTGTCTCAGTAGATAAAGATCAAAAGAGGAAAATGCCAACGACAACCTCTGGCCTCTACACACTTGCTTCCAATGAAGGAAAAGAAGAGTTGGAAGATCTGCCTATAGCCTTATATCCTGATTCACCTATGGAACATCTAAGACACCAGTGGTTCTAAAAAAGCTGCTCGAGTTCTTCTGCCATTTTACAAACGTAAAGAGTGAAATCATTTTCACATACCCTGGGAGGTAAGAGATAAAGACAAGTCGATGGCTCCATGTTCATCCTTCTTTGGAAGAAAATATTCACAGTGGTGAAATGATTCAGAAACAACTAGGTAAGGCCCATAAGTTACACCACACTCAGAACCAGCTACAAAAAGATTGAGTAATTAAATGTGAAAAGAAAAAAATAACACCTCTAACAGAGAGCATAGGACAATGTCTCATAGTCTGAAAGATGGGGAACCACTCAGAATATGGCACAAAATTCATGCAGGGAAAAGTTGATTTCACAAAACAAAATTGAGTTCTTGTATTACTAAAGATGCCATCAATAATATTAAAAGATAAATGGTTAAAATGTACAATGTGTATGACAAAATATGAATGAGGTCCTTAAAATGTAAAGACTACCTATCAATCAACAAACACTAAAGCAAGCTAAGAGAAAATATAGACAAAGGACTGGAAGAAAATTACAGAAAAGTTCCTATTCAAGACAAATTAACAAAAACTGTGAGGACAAACCTCATAATTCTACATTAAAAACTAAGACAGTATATATCCAAGATATAGGTTTGCAAATCTAAATACCCATTATTTTCTTCAAGAGCACAAGGACTTAAAAATTAGAATAAAAGCGGCTCAACGGAGAAATGTGCTGATATTTATTACAATTCTAAATGCACGTTCTTCTTGAAACATTCAGTCTCTTTTAGGAATGTGTTCTGTAGAAATACAAAAACAGAGGCATGGGGTTATCCATCATGACATTGCTAAGAGAGATAGATACACTAGAAGTATTCTTACCATGCTACAGTTAGTACTGACCAAACATCACTAAACAAAGGGAACAGATAGCACACTGTCAATAAAAAAAAAAAAAATGGAGTGGTCTGTATCAAAGGTGTTTGTCACAAAAACTTAGAGCACAGAGGCCAGGGCTTAAAATTTCAGCACCTAGGGCATGGAGGTAGGAGAATTAGGAGTTAAATGTCATCCTTAGCTAGCTACACAGAAAGGTCAAAGGCAGCCTGGGCTACATGAGACTTTGGAAGGAAGGAAGGAAGGAAGGAAGGAAGGAAAAAAGGAAGGAGGGAGGGAGGGAGGGAGGGAGGGAGGGAGGCAAAGAAGGACAGGACGGAAAGAAAATAAGTAGGGTAGGAGGGTGGGAGGGTGAAAGAGAGAGGGAGAGAGAGGGAGGCAGGGAGGGAAAGAGGGAGAGAGAGGGAGGGAGAGAGAGGGAGGGAGGGAGAGGGAAGGAGGGAAGGAGGGGGAGAGAGAGATAGAAAGCCAAAGAATTATTATGGTCGTTCAATAGGTCTGAGTCTGTCTTTTCCTTTGAATACAAAGCCCAGGTGGCTTGGCATCAGGTAGAAGACTGGCTGCATAAGGGTGAAGGAGTTTCAGGAGCAGATGGGAGTTTGGACCAGAGGACTTAGAAGGAAAATGACCCTTAATGAAGGTGGACACTGTCCAGTTGGCTGCAGACTCATGGAATAACCACCTCTCTCCTCAAGTGAGTTTGATTCTTAATAATAAAAAAATTTTTTATAACTTAGAAACATCAATAAACATGCTCTGAAATAGAGCAGTTTCATAAATAGAAAGTTGTTTTTTCTGTTTCTTCTCACTAGTGTCCTCCCTCCTCTGGTCAGTGACAGTGGCCTGTCCTGGGAATCTGTGGTGGTTTGAAAGAGAATGGCCCCAATAAGCCCATAGGAGGTGTGGCCTTGTTGGAAGAAGTACGTCACTGGGGGCAGACCTTGAGATCTCAGATGCTCCAATCAAGCTGCTATGACTTTCCCTGACTGCTGTCTGTAGATCTGGATGGAGGGCTCTCGGCTACCTCCTCTGTACCATGTGTGCCTGCATGCCGTTATGTTTCCTGCCATGACAATAATGGACTAAATCCTGAACTGTAAGCCAGGCCAATTAAATATCTTCCTTTATAAGACTTGCCAAGGTCACAGTGTCTCTTCATAGCAAAAAAAAAAAAAAAATACATATATATATTCCTAAGAGAGATTCTGAAACTTTGTTCCCTTGTAGAGGGCTGTGTGACACACTTTTGTTGACAATTTACACTAATCTCAATTCTATTCTGAGTTATGAGCTGCTATCGCCAACCCACGATGGATACCAGGCCCCTCCCACTCTGCAAGACCTGTGCATCCCTTCTAAGAGTTTGCCTTTGGTCTTGCTTTGCCCTTTGAAGTTGGTTCACAGCAACATTTCCCTGTTAACAAACATGGTTGCTTCCCTGCTCCCAACTTCTCTGAAATGTCATAGGTAAAAGGTTCCCTTTCATTCAACTCGGCTCCAGAAGCCCCCAATGTCTTATACTGTATTTACCCCATGTTACTCTAATTTTGCAAGAATTTTGCTACACCAGTGACCCAATTTTAGTATGAGATTAGCATATTAAAATTAGTCTCCAGCACCCTACTATTTCAGAGAAAATGATCTGGGGTCACAAATTTTCCCCAAGGGTATCAATGAGCAGAGCTACAGCACCAAGAGAGACACCACAATTTCCTTTCTTTGTCCTGAGCACTCTACAGCCTACAGCCCAGGATAGATCCAAGAGACTAAAGACGGAGACTCAGATCTGATCCCAGTGCCTAAGGAGTAACAAGTGCTTAATGTGGAAACAGGAAGAGAAGTGAGCTGAAAGGCAAAGCTAATGGCCATGAGCAAGACAGAACAAAAAAGAGGCAGAGGATCGAATGAGAGAAGCTCCAGATGATGGCCTGGAAGCCATGAGGCTGGGATGACATAGGTCAGGATGTCATGGAATCCTAGTCAGGGCTACTAGCACTATAATGAAACACCATGACCAAAAAGCAACCTGGGGATGAAAGGGATTATACTTCCACATCACTGTTCATCATCAAAGGAAGTCAGGACAGGAACTCAAGCAGGGCAGGAACCTGGAGGCAGGAGCTGATGCAGAGGCCATGGAGGAGTGCTGCTTATTGGCTTACTCCTCATGGCTTTCTCAGCCTGCTTTCTTATAGAAAGCACTAGCCCAGGAGTGGTACCACCCACAATGGGCTGGGCCCTCTCACATCAATCACTGATTAAGAAGATGCCCAATAGGTTTGTTTGTAGTCCATCTTACAGAGGCATTTTCTTAACTGCTCCCCCCTCAATGACTTTAGCTTGTGTCAAGTCGAACATAAAACTGGTCAGCATATATGGGATCAGACTTCTCTCCCTCCCTCCCTCTCCCTCTCGCTCTCTCTCTCTCTCCCACCCCCCCCCTCTCCCTCTCTCTCTCTCTCTCTCTCTCTCTCTCTCTCTCTCTCTCTCTCATACACACACACACACACACACACACACACAAAGGATGCCATTCACCCTCAGGTCAGGACAGGGAAGGATTACAAAGACATGACTCTGTCAGTATCTCCTCAGTGGCCACACAGTGTTTCAAGCTTTGCATAACATCTCCAAATCACAAGATCTTGCCACCCAGATTCTCTGTTTCCCCCCATGATGTATTCCATCTAGTGACTGACTGGAACAAGTCTTTCAAAGAGCATTTTTTCACAGCCATGATAGTATAGTAGCCATGCTGTCTGGCCCTGACAGCCCCAAACAGTTACAGGCCCAGAAATTACAAGAAGTAAAGCCATCCATCAAGTGTCTCCATGGTCTACTGACTGCTTGTGAGATACAGTGAAGTCATGCGTACAGGCCATAGGGCTGTCGTGGTTGGAAATGCTTTGGTTTTATCACCAGCATCAGCAGCACAGATTCTGCACCATAGTGAGGAACAGCAGTATCAAAACCCAGTGTAGGTGGCTAGGGGTGCTCCTCCTTAAATGATCAAGTTTCCTGAAAACTGTCCTCGAAAACCCCCTGGGTGGTTAGAATGAGGCCATTCATCCATCATCTTCAAGTTTATGATACTGTTTATTATTTCTCAAAGCATTGTGATTATAATGATTTATACCCCTCCAAGACCTACTAACAACATGTTTGACCTTTTGATTTAGGCTAGTTCATGAAAGACGATTGTGTGCTCCTTATTGAAGAAGTAAAAGCACTGACCTCATGGGTACTGACAGCCTTCCTCATGAGAAGAGTATGACCTAACACTCCGAGCATAGCAGTGGCTAGGCGACTTGTTTTAGACCATTGAATAGACCCATTGTCATTTCCAGAGGAGATCCCTGGACATCCAGCTCCTGTATGCCACAGATTGCCCATCTCCCATGGCAAGGTCTGAGTACTAGATTGACAGCTACACAGAATAAAGTCACTGCCAACTTGTGGTGCATGTGATGCATAGTTGGAACATGAGGTCCTGTGGTAAGTTACTGAGATGTGTGAGCTTGTGTAATGAAGATCATTTACTAGTGATACGTAATCTAATATATCCTACTAAGCAATTTACCCTTTTGTCTTTCTCTTCTTCCTCTAATATTTATCATGAACCTACTATTAAGGATTAAGAACCTTTTGAGAGCGGGGTATTTACTATATGACAGCCAGTAAGATGAGTGGGGATACAAACCAGAGAGACACATGCTAAAAGGACAGCTGTGTGGCTTGGATTCACTTTGATACCCTGTAGCGAGTTCTGGTATAAGTGGGACCAGGAGCCTGGGGGAAGACAAACCCTCTACTTCCTCTACCCAGAGGACGGTCTGACTCTATAAGAGTTGCCAATCAGTTACAAAATTCCATAAAT
Source organism: Grammomys surdaster (assembly GCF_004785775.1). NCBI lineage: Eukaryota > Metazoa > Chordata > Mammalia > Rodentia > Muridae > Grammomys > Grammomys surdaster. The sequence goes on along the minus strand of NW_021604638.1, from coordinate 12,233,451 downwards.
AAATAAGATTAACATGAGAGCTGGATTTGAAAAGAATACCAGGGTTCAGGGTGTGGATCATTCAGCATAAAGAAAGGAGTGGGCGTTCCAGTTGTTAAAAGGAGAGAAAAGATATCTGGGTTTAAAAGAAGAAAGACAAAAAAAAATCTGTCAGGTGTGGTAATAAATGCTTATAATCTCAACACTCAGGAGACTAACACAAGAAGCCAGCATAGGGTACACAACAAGACTGTTACTTATACACATATAATACATACATACATACATACATACATACATACATACATACATACACGCACAGCACATAAATGAATAAACACACACACACATGCACAAGCATAATCAAAAGCATGAGCATAGCCCTATCCAGCAATGATATAAAGCTTAGGATACAGACAATGATAGAATTATTCCAGAAAGTTCCATAGGGGTCAGTTGGAAAGAGCCTGAAAAGTCATATCCAAGAGATTTTCTTAACTCAGTGGTTATGAAGAGGAAATGGTGGCTTCTGTGCAGAGGAGTGAGAGTCTCTCCTTGCCAGGGAAGTGGTTAGAATGGGAGATGTGGTTCAAAGGATGGCTTCACTCTAGGTAAAATATGACTACACTTGCAGAAAGGGGAAAGGCACATACTAGAGTCTAGACTGGGCTCCCTGGAAAATAGCTCAAAGGAGGAGAATGTTCTTGAACATATCACCCATGAAGAGTGAAGGAAGCAGAGTGGGTGGAAGGAAGAATTCAAACTATGCCACACTCATGGTGACATTCATACTCATCATCCAGGAAGCTCTACACCAAGGATGTCCCCTCAAGACTGTACTGAACTGAGATAAAGGCATCAGACACTACACTACCGTATCAACCAGGTATTGATACAGTGGACCCTAGCAACAGTCATGAGCAAGGTACTTCCTTTCAAAAGAGGAGTTGGTACTGGGGCAGGCCTCAGCTGACCCAGGGGCAACAAATACTCTCACTGGCAGAGAATGAGAGCCCAGGTCCTGAGCAGGAATGTGAATCTGAGAAAGAGGTGACAATAGTCACTCAACACACACTTGCACAGGGGACAACAGTGTACAGCACTTGATGAATATTTACTGCAAGTCACACTGTGTGCTAAAGAACTTACCATTATTTGATCCTCTTTGCTACAGTGAAAACGCCAGTGTACTCAAATGGGGAAAGAAAAAAGGCTGTATGTAAGAGTCAAAAACCAGTATGATCCAGTACGCATGAGGCACAAGAGCTCTGCTCCCAACGAACTCAGATACACTCCCTCGCCCTCCCACCACTGGAGGTCACAGTCAAGCAGTGCTGTCTTTGAAGCAGACAGCACCCTCCTTACCAGACACTGAATCTGTGGGAGCCTTCATTTTTGGGTTTCTCGGCTTCCAGAATTATGAGCGCTAAGTGTCCATGGTTTATAAATGTCCAGTCTAAGGTATTTTGTCACAACCTCCCAGATGGTAACTAATCTGCTCACACAATCCATTGGCCTAGGTTCTACAGTTGTAGATGAGAAAATGGATGCTCCACTAAGGTCCATTATCTGCCCATGTGACCAAAGGAGCAGAAGGACCTTGACCTCGGTAGTATCTGGTATGGTCTGAATGTGAAATGCCCCTCTCCTCAGCCCACACACACCTGCCCCTGTGCTTGAACACTTGGTTGCTAAGTGGTGGTGTTTGGGAAGGTTATGAGGCTTTTAGAAGGGGGAGCCTGCCTGACAGAAGTGGGAGTGAACTTTGAAAGGTGACATCTAGCCCTGATTCTGAGCTAGTTCTCTCTAGTTCCATACAAGCCAACATGTGCGATCAGCCACCTCACACACAACATGGACAGAGCTGCCCTTGCTTCCATGCCTCCCTCAATAGTCTGAAATCCCCTGAAACTATGGGACAATAACTCTTTTTTAAGTTGCTTCTTTCAGACATTTTGCCAGAGCCATCTGAAAAATAACAAATAGTCTCCCCTTCACACACTCCTGTGTATCTTGAAAAGGCCTGAAAATCCCAGTACTGGGACCCCATTGCAGGATGGTCCAACCAAAAGACCCCTTTTTCTCCTTGGAGGAAAAGATTCCCCAGTGATTGTTCATGTGTTCTCAGAAAATTATGCCTCTGGGTTCTGAAGGTCTGCTCAAGCTGCCTTAGCCTCTGAACAGGCAAGCCAATGCCAGCCACTGACCACGGGTAGGATTATCTTGGGGTCAAACTTGGTGAAGACCTGACAAGATGTGACTTGAGAGTTGTGGCACAATGGCCTGAAGTGAGCCGGTTACCCCCAGGCACCTGGTGTGAGCACTGATATGTGCCAAGCCCTCTCAGACGCTCTACTCCCATGTTATTATTTTCATCTGTGCTTGGGAATGGTTTGGGTGAACTAAAATTCTCTTCTTTCTCTCTGAATCCCTTCAGTGCAGAATGAAATAAAGCTAAAAAGTCAACCCTCTCCATGGCACTCGAGAGTGCTCAATGATCACGTGAGCTCAGTGGCTACAGTGACCACCCATTGCGTAGATCCAATGTAGACTGTCTCAACCACTATAGCCAATTCTATTGGACAGGGTGCAAAGGGCTGCTTTGGGATATTTGGAAGGGTATCAAAGTTTCAATAATGCCCACTTTCTCTATGCTCATTGCCCACTGTCCCAAATCTTTTGATTGAGGAAAAAAAAGTAGCAAATAAACCTAATTAATCCAAGAGAAGTAAATATGTATAATTAATCCAGAAGGGAGAAAGGAAACCATTTTTGTATGTGTTTACGTTCACTTCATAAACAGAGGAAAGCTAATGACTCTCATTCCAGAGAAATCCACAGGGGAACTGGAGTCTCTTATCTCAGCCCCTGGTGGAGAAGGAGGGGGTTGGTACTTTCTGCATCGTGCCTGAGATCAAAGAGAATCTGTGCATGTCTTTAAGGCATCTCCACCCAGCCCTCCCTCTGTTTGCCGAGTCTTCTCAGTTCACTGGTCTACATCAGCCGGCAGTAGGTTGATGCTATTGGTCTATATAATAACACTTCCTGGCATCACAGAGTAGCTATGCTAAATGTCTAGCACCAGTTCTAGCCAGTTTCTCCACAATGGAAAGACACAGTGAGCAATACAGAATTTCAGGGGACCTAAAAGTTCAACTGAATGACTTCCTATCTATAAAGGACACCAAGCCACAGGGGTTTAAGCCTGAAGGAACTTGAATGTATCTCGAAGGGAGGAGGGAGTAGCAACTGAGACCTCCCTAGCAAGATTGCTCTACTCAAGTAGCTGTGACTGACAAAGTAATAAGCACATCCCGTACACCGTATCCAAATCCTCTGCCGCCTTCAGACTCCTCCCCATTTCTCCTGGATCTCTCCCTGGGGACTCAAAAGAACAAACCCAGGTCCTATGAGCATCATTCTCAAGACAGTAACTATGCTCCTTTGAGTATTTGTTTTTAGAATATCTCTGGGCATCTCTTGTTTTTCCCAAGGTGTAGTCTCTGATTATCTCCTGCCAGCTGCCTCCTCCTCTCTCCACAGACTCAATCACGTCAGCCAGTCCCGTGGCAGGAGATGGACAACCACCCCTGAGCCCCAGACACGGGCAGATGGAAAGAAGTCTCTCACCACCTGTAATCTAAAAATGAAGGCCTTGGAGAGATTATCCCTCAGGGCAAGGAGCAGCGGGGCTCCAGCTTGCTGTGCATCAACTTCTGGGTTCTTCACTGGCTGCCTGTAATGAAGGCTGGGTTAGAAAGGAGCAACGTTAATTAGTTATAAATTGAAAGTTATTACCATAATAATGAAAAGATGAGTGGATGCAATATCCCCTTGTTTCACAGTAGTATTTACAAAGGAATGATTAATAAGGTAATTTTATCCCCCAAACTTACAAGGAGTCCAACAGATGAAGTACATATAAGAAAAGAAAATGGAGTTAGGCACTAGCAAGGAGAGACCAGGGCATCAAAGGCTACAGAAAACAACAAAGCACAGATTAAGCAGTGTCATGATCATATAGCATGTGATGCAGCCAGGGTTGAAATCGAGAACAGCTGACCCAGGAGCCTTCACACCTGACTACCTGTGGCCTCTCCCTATGCTGTCTTCACATCTATATCTGCAATGTTGAAAAGAGTACATCTGCCCTTTTTACAGAATGGGAGACTGAGACTCAACCAGTATTTCAATTGCTCCAGCCAAACAACTAGACAAAGAGAATCTGAGCAAACCAAAAATGGGCTGTGTCCCTATTTTAAAAGAAACCCGTGTTTCTAGCAAACATGGGTGACAGCAAATGTTCCCCCAGTAAACAGTCACATGCCAACATCATTTCAAGGCAAGAGTATACAGACCTTCAGCATGCAGCTTGGGCCATACAGCAGCTAGGGGAGTGAGTAGAAAAGCAGCCCCCATCAGACACACATCGAAGAGATAGGAAAGGCAAACTAGGAACTGAGCCCCGCTCAGGATTGCCATGACAGTACTTTCTAGGTGTGTCCTGAGGGGCCTGAGGCAGGCTGGGGAGCACAGAAAGGCCTGGTGGGGCTGCCAAAGAAAATGGCAGAAGCTACACCCCCACCCCTACCCACATCATCCTCCAAGGGCAAAGGGGTTTTCCAGGAGATGAGATTATATAAAGCTTAGATGTTATATCTTCCCTAATTAAAAAAAGATCTTAAGTTAAATGAAGACTTTAGAAACTGCCTCAGGGTTCAGAACCCAAAGGAGACAGAACCTCTACAGCTGAAATCCCAAAATAGTTGAATAGGAGACATTAGATGCTGTAAATATTTAGAGTAGTACGAGAGACCGAGACACCCACGTTCCCCTCTCATGTTGGCCAAGCTCACCCATGTTTCCTACCTCTGCTCTATAGACCCATAGCTCATCTGTACTCATTTATGATCCTTCCTCCCAACATGTCCTCTTGGTTGCTGCCCTTCCAGCTTGTCCTCAGTATGTCTAACATCAACCCACTCCTCAAAATTTCTTAAGTAGAGTGTACTGGAGCCCAGAAGTGCAGATCACTGCACTCAGTTCTCAGACAAACCTGTGAGCTGACAGTGTCAGCAAGAACATGTAAGGCCTAAAAAATACTCAGGAAACGGGCTTACTTTACTAAGAACACATGGATCTCCTGACTAGCACAGAACAGCAAGGTCTGAGTTATCTTTCTGCCTGGACACTATCTTTTTACATCAGGAGTCACAAGCTGTTTCCATAGAAGATAAGAGAATACATATTGCAAAATGTGTGGCCCTGTGGCTTCCCCAGAAACTACTCAATGTTGCCTTTCTAGCACAAGATGCAGACACGGAGCAAAAACATGAGTGTGGCAGTATTCAATAAAATTTTATTTGTTGGCAGTCTGGACATGCTGCAACACTGTGTTTGCCTACCAGGACAAACTTTTCTGGCCTCTGTTCTAGAGGACAATGGGTTTACTCAGTTCACCCTCCTTTTTGCTTCTCAGTGTTGTAAGCTCCAAGATCCTTGGTGGAAATAAGAGAAGGGGTTGTGTTCAAACACCAGACGCTCAAAGATAACAGCTGACGGCTGAGCCGACTTCAGGTGTGCCCGACTTGTTGGAATCGGCTGATCAAATGCAGAGCAGCTCAGATCAGTTTAACCTTGTACAAGGTTAATTACTATCGCTGTCAAGTCTCTTTTCCACAGTGACTGCAGGCAGCAGCCCAGTTGTGGAAAAGTCCAGAAAACCACCTATATTGAAACTCATTCTCACTCCATGACCATAATGCCAAGATTTAATATCAATGTTCCGGTATGGAAGATGAAAGGATCTGTCCTGGTAAATATGCAATAGATCTACCTCTAAACTAGCAGTCTACACAAGTCATGGCTACTACTGTCAGTACCAGAGACTGTCCCTGTCAGTGAGCGGTCCAAACCTAAGGGAATAGATGAAAGAGGCTCGTAAGAACAGTTCCCTATGGGATGATCCCTTTGGAGTCAATAGAGTCAAAGACTACAAACTACATTTAATGTTTTAATCTGTGTTATAAAATTGCCTGAGCTGGTCATATTGATCACATGTTATTTTTATAGGGTCACACTCCAAAAAGGATCTGACCTATGAAATAATTAAATACTCTACTGAATACTGGAGAGACAGCCAAGTTCTCAACTCTCTCATTAAACTGTATGAGGTATGGGGTAAAAGCCAGAGAGGAAAGGAAAAAAAATAATCTTTTTTTTTTTAGAATTTATAAGAACTAAACAAAAACAAATCCTCCTAATTAAATCATACAGGTCATAGTCTATTACCGCAATGTAATAAATTTGACATTGCTTATGAAAGGTCGATGTTTTAAAACTCACACTACTCAAGAACTAGAAAACAATATACTGGCTTGGTGCACTGAAGAGGAAATAAACAAATTATAGAATAATTAGAAAAATGGAAAAAAAACCTACCATTTCAGACTTTAGAGGTGCTCCAAAGCTGAATATATATTGAGTTTTTCTTAAGCCAAAAAAAAAAAAAACAAAAGAACTTCCTAATCAATCTGTAGGTTTATAACATGTATAAAGGAATTGAAAGACAGCACAGAACCCACTATAGCTCCAGCCCCATGGGATCTTCTGCCCTCTGCTGGCCTCCATAGTTACCTGCACTCATATGCCCATAGTCACATGGTGACAGACTTCAAATAAATCTTTAAAAATAAATGCTAGAAAAAAATATGAAAAGCAGAAGAAAATGAATAAAGTCCAGGAAGTGCTTAATTAATTAGAAATTTTAACTCAAAGTAGAACAGATAAATATGATAGATGACTGTTTAAAAATAAAACCATAGGAATAACCCTCTTGCAAAGAAAAAAAAAACCAATTTCACAAAACTGGAGTGATGAAACAGCACACCCATTCGTCCTTCCATTCAGCAAGTGTTTGAGCATCTATTGTGGACCAAGAACTACTAAAGCAGCCACTAATTAAGTAATATCTTTCTTTTGAATCACTGGAAAGGAGAAAAAAAGTAAGTAACTCATCTCTTACGTGTTACTCAAATTTTATGAAAGACTGTAAGAAATATGCCATGCCTTAATGAAAAGCAAGGTTAATCTGTATTTTGGTTGTTTGTTTGTTTGTTTGTTTTTTAAAAATACATAAAATCAATTCTGAGGTGCTCTGAACCACTCCCCCAACCAATAAAATAAGAGAGAAAGGGTGTCCTGACATTTCAAGCTACTAGCAAAATTCAGCTACCAAGTAGCAGGGAACAGAAGAAAGCAACACTGTGTCTTCATTTGGAGAGTTTCAGAGCAAAATCAAATACAAGCTCTTACCCAGATTCTGTACACCCAGGTGTTCTGGGCTCTGCTCTTTCCATAATTCACATGGTGGGAGTGGCCTGTACTATCAGCGTAACCCCTCCTCCCCAAACAGCCCTCACTACTGCTGGGAACATCTACTTCTGAGGGGCTTGGGCATACATATTCCAGCTTCCTCATCTACAGCAGGCAGCTATGAAGAGACACCTACTGGAGCTGGAGAGATGGCTCAGTGGTGAGAGCACTGACTACTCTTACAGAGGTATTGAGTTCAATTCCCAGCAACCACATGGTGGTTCACAACCAACTGGAATGGGATCTGATGCCCTCTTCTGGTGTGTCTGAAGATAGTGATAGTGTACTCATATACATTAAATAAATAAGTACTGAAAAAAAAAGTTGTTAAAAAAAAGAGAGACACCTACATCGTTCATGCAAGTAAGCTAGAGTCACTCCCTGGGACGGGTCTAGAACTTGTATCCTCCTGGACTTCTTCTAGTCATTGGTCCACTTCTCCTGGGTACAATTCTGAATTAGTCATCACCACATGACGCCTTGTTTTAAGGGCCTCTGTGAGGGAGCCCACCACTAAAAACTAGAAACTAGGAAGTATGACATAAGCCTCTGTGGTCATCCCCATTTTGAGCTTGTTCATGATGTCTATGCCCTGGTTTCGTTTTGCATTTGTGTATCTGGCTGCATAGATGCTAACATATTTAATGAAGGGGGGATGTTTCCAGATTATGTATGATTATTACATAATACACACAATGTATTTATCACAGCACCTTCCCAAGATTCAAATGGAGCCCACATCATAAACGTGGCTCTGAGAACGGATTGAGGAGCCATGCCCAATGCCAGTAAATCAAATGAACTACTGTATTAAAGAAATAAAAAGCCAATTTAAGTTAATTACAATGATGACTTAATATTTGAAAATTTACTTACACATCTGTAAAAATAAAATATGTCATTGGGGGTAAAACTACATGATGATCTCAACATTTATTCCCATAATTAAAAAAATAAATAACAATAAAAGTAATTGGAACACCAGCTCACTACATGGTATACATTGTATATATTGAAGAAATAGCCATTATAAATTAATGTAATTCAAGAAGCACTGTAATTGAATCAGAAAAAATGATCTGCTATTATCACTATTACTTAATCTCATCCTGGAATTTCTAAAAGAAGCAAAATAACAAAAACCAAAGTACTGTAACTTTTTTTTAAAGGCAAGGATCTCTCACTGAACCTGAAGCTCACCAATTTGGCTAGAATGGCTGACTAGCAAGCCCCGGGATTCCTCAACTCCCCAGTGCTGGGATTATAGGTACATACTACCTATTACTGTGTCGTCCTTTCTGCATGGATGCTGGAAACCCAACTCATCTGCATGTGCACTGCAAGTACTTTAGAGCACATAGTTTTAAATCAGCAAGAGCCGACTAGAAAACATACTAGAAACAGCTAATCCACATATAAAAGAAACAAAAATGAGTCAGAAATAAACATGAGGTGTGCAAAATCTGAGAGAAGACACTCAAACTTACTGAGACATAACACAAGAGGTGTGAGCAAAGGGCAAATATACGGTCTTATACTAAGACAGGGATATACTGAAAGTGGTAGAGTGCTTGCTCAGAAAGACATGGAACTGTGGGTTCAAATCCCCAGCACTACAAAATCCAGGCATGGCACCACTGTGGACACCATCTGGTCAGAAAGTTCAAGGTCATCCCCAGTTAAGTAATAAGTTCGAAGCCAGCCTGGACCACATGAAACCCTGTCTCAAAATAAATCGCAACTTGTTTACATGACTGAATAGTCTAAAAATGCATGTGGGCTCTAAAGTAATCTAAAGTCCAATGCAGAGCTAATCAAAGTCCAGACAGGATTCTGAAGGAGCACACCACTTGGCTGAATTATGCTAAGTATTTTCCTGAAAAAATACATGTGTGAGAATTACTGGGAAATTTAAAATTTTGTACTAATAGAGGAACAATCTTTTCTGATGTGAAAGCCTGTACTAGCTCTAGCAGTAAGCCAAGAGAGTTACTGCTGGATAAACAGAAAGACTCCAAAATTCAGAGAAATGAATTATTGGAAGTAGAAAAAACAGAGACCGAGGAGGTGGCTCAGTTGATAAAAAGCTTGCCATGAACAAGGAGCCAAGCTCAGTTCATCAACAGCCACATAAAAACCTAGGTGACACATGTCTATAGCCTCAGCACTGGGGGACAGAAAGACAGGTAGATCCCTGGAGCCTCCTGAGCAGACAGCATAGACACATCAGTGCAGTCCAGATGATGGAGGAAAACTGACGAAGACAACTGATATCATCAGTCTTTGGATTACAGGTGAGCATGTCCTCCTCACATACAAAGATACACATACCATACATTCACACACACACACACCACATCCATTCACACACAAGCACAGGCACACATATATAGCCACAC
>NW_021604638.1:12200524-12223689 GCF_004785775.1 Grammomys surdaster | reverse complement strand
ACACACACACATACCACATCCATTCACACACAAGCACAGGCACACATGTAACACATTCATTCACACAAACACATACACACACCACACATTCATTCACACATAACCTCAGGCACACACAGGTGCACACATGCTACACAGGCATTCATATGCATGCACACATTCCTTCAAATATACACACACAACATTCATTCACACACAAGCACAGGCACACACATACACACCACAGGCATACATGCATTTGCACACACACACTCACTGATTTTCTTACATATGATGATTAGTTTCAGAATGGAAATTTTTATGAAGGGGATGACAGAGCAGAGGTTGTGCTGTTCCTCTCCCTCCTTCGTTTAATTTTACCTATATCATAGCTCTCATATGTGGACCACAGACAAGTCTACACTGTGTCCACAAAGGCAGCATCTGCTTGTGAGAAATACCTGGCAGGGTTCTGACAGCCTCGAGGGATGGCAGGCACAGGCCACTGATCTCTCGGCTTAGGTCACTGTGCAGATTTATTTCTTCTGAGAACCATTTACAGTGAGAGAGTAAATCCAGCTGTCCATGGTGATCTGGGCCAGCCTCGCATCCACTATCAGGCCAGGCTCTCTAAAACAAAGCTTGGCAAACTGGCCCACAGCCCCAGTCTGGCCCAGTATTTGTTTTACTACATAAAGTTTTATTGAACAGTAACTAAACTCACTTGTTTATGTAGTAGCAATGGCTACTTTGGTGTTAAAGCAGCCAAGCTGAATACAGGTAACAAAAACTTAATCTCCCTCAAGTCTAAAACGTTTACCACCTGGCCCTTTGTCTAAATGTTTGTCACTCTATAGAAACAAAAGATTTATGCAGTCAGTCATGCCTGTATCAAATCTAGGCTGTCACATACAAGTGTCTGTCCTGCATTAAGTCCCTGCATCAAGTCCCTGCACCTTCCTGGGCCTCAGTCTTCCTACTTTTATTAAAGTTGTCCCATAGAACTGTGGTAAGGATTACCACAGTGTGCTAAAGGCCTGGCACACAGTAGGTGTTTATAAAAGGTAGTCCCTACCTCTTGTCAAGTACAGACATTCTTTAAGACCCTCAGTGTCATGGCTCTGGCACACAGTAGGCCCATTTCCTGCTTATTCAAGGCTGACTCCCTTTGCAGATTCAGGACTGTAGATGCTCCACAAAGTTCATGGGCTGCAGATTTAAAGTGTCCCATCCTTCAGCGATCCGTGGATAATTTAGTAACCAGGCAGTATACTTGGATACTGTACATCATTGTCCAAAGGCAAGCTTGTCCTGCCCAGAGCCAACAGTCAGCTCTGCTCTAGAAATGAAAAACGGGCTCCTGGGAACAACAGATCCTGGATGCACTGGATGCATGAGAGACAGAAGAACAGCCTTGACTGCAGTAATACTCCAATCCCACAAATCTCTGCCTCAGGAAGCATTCCCCCAGGTGACCTTAGAATCCTTCTCACACAGAGGTCTGATAACCTGCAGTTGCTGTTAAATCTGCCTGTCTTCTCAGTCAACCACAGAAAGACCTCACAAGGAGTGTTGCCTCGGGCAAAGAGGGTTAAAAAGTATCTTCCACCCCTACATCCACCTGCTACCTCACTGCCCTCCCCCTACATCTACATCTACCCACCCTACATCTACCCACCCTACATCTACCCACCCTCATCTACCTAACCCCCTATGTTTCCAGTATCACTTGCTCCTGTATTCTAAGCTGTCCCCTTCCTCCCTCAAGATTCTGCTTCCAGCCTGTCAGATCTTCATAATAAAGGTTTCTGTCCCTGATTCTCCATCTATCCTGTCTTTACTCCAACCACACAGCCATCTAGATGAGGTCATGAAGTTCAGTGCCTACTGTCCTGTGCCCAGGTCTCCTGGGCAGTGGTCCCAAGTAGCTCCTCCCTTTGAACAACAGCTGGAATAGTAGCTGAAATAAAGACAATAATAAACTAGGGTTGAAAAAAACCCCAATGGTCCCTTGACCTCCAGGTCCATAGTCATCAATGATAAGAGACTTTTTTAACAGCCAGCTCTGCTATCAGTTATCAATACTAACTGCAACCCCCCAATCTTGGCAGGAGTCTGAGGCCTGTAATGGACACTTCTCTTCCTGATGGGATGTACTGGATAGGCCAATATGATAGGCTAGCTGATTCATTTCAGTACCAAAGGCAGGAAAAAAAAAATCAAAGGGCTCTATGTCCAGAGAAACCCATGAAGAACATAAGGCAGGGCATGAGAGAAGAAAGAGAAAAACAGTGCTGGGGTTTAACTATGCAATGTCCCCCATGGGCTCATGTGTCTGGGGACCAAAGTCCCCAACCTATCATACTGTTTGGGGAGTTGTAAACCATTTAAAGAAGTAGGGCCAAGTTGGAAGCTGTGAGTCACAATGGGAGAATCTTTCAAAGTTACAGATCACCCTTACTTCTGACTGCCAGCTGTCTGCTCCCTGGTCTCCTGGGATGAGAGGAGCCTTAGCCACAGGCTCTACTGACACAAATTCTACCCTATTCATACCCCCACTATGATGTACCACATCCCATCATTCCATCATAGCATGAGCCAAAATAAATCCTTCCTCCTTTCTGCTGCTTCTGTCAAAGACTTTGTCTCAGTTATGAAACAAAGTACCAAATACCAAAGGCAAGTCCCAACTAAGGTGTAGCTGATACTCTAGCGTGTGTAACTGAGCAGTAGGCATGGGAAAAGTAATTTGTTAAAACTCTCCTACTCACTCTTAACAAATAACTACTGAGGGTGGTTACAGTGTGGACTCTTTTTCAAGTGAAACAATCGAAACTGCTAAGACTTAAAATCAAAAGTGTAATTGATACGTGGCCAGCCCCACACCACGCTTCAGTGTCTCCCAAGTTCATGCTCCTAGCAACCGCATTTCTTTCCATGGAGTTACAGTTTGAATCTGCACTGTTCCCCAACAGGCTCATGTCCTTAGGAGGTAGAGGCAGCTCAGGGACAGGTTTGGTTATAAACAACTGGGGGCAGGAGGTCAGTCTGGGCTACACAGTAAGATCAAATAGGAGAATGAGGGGGACAGGGATGCAGAGAATGACCATTCAAATGAGGGCAAAAGATCAGCATGTCATCTTAAGAAAGAAGAAGCCCCTGAAACTACCTTTCAGAAGCAGAAATGACCACAGCATGACCAAGACCGCTCAGATACACATACATCTTGCCCTTGGTCCAATTCTTTTTTATTTAAGTCCACGATCAGGTTAATACTTGAAGAAGGGCTTGGAGTCGCTGGCCCCCTTTAGCTGGTCCTCTTCCTAATATACTACATTGACTGGATTTCCTTTCTTGGCTTTCACCATGACTCATTTCTTTGATTGACACATTGCGATGGGGGGGGCCAATCTCTAGCCAGTAGGTTAGGGTACCTCAATCCAGAGCTTTGCCCTCAAATAACAATACTCAATAATACTCAAGTAACAGTCTCATTAGAAATTTGTTGTCCAGGGAGGTCACCTGAATGCTTTAATGTCAGGATAGCCCTGCAGGTTGGAGAGGACATTGCCTGCCATGAAGACTCAATAGGGATAGCTATAGTCTTCAGGAAAAAAAAAAAAAACAAACAGATAAAGCAGAGTGAACTGTACAGTTGCTCATTTAGTCTAATTGCCCCTCCTACTACATTCAATATGGGATAGCTTCCTCTGAAGCAGGCTGGACAAATCAAACCCTGGTTGTGGGCCTAGATTCAAGTCTTTGTGGCCAGTGCAGCTCCCTGTTGATACTCTGCCTCCATCTCCAGCTTCCAAGAGGATTAAACACAGGAAAGTGAGTGAAAGGCTCCAAGCAGCATCCTCACAATTGCTCTCAGTAGCAGGAAGTGTTTTTCCACAGTGCCTCCCACAGCTTCGGGGCCAGCATAGTGAGCAATGTGAAGACTCAATAAAACGTTATTGAACAAATTTAAAAATTCATAGAGAACTCATTTAACTTGTTAAAGTAAGGAAGTGAGCAATTGTGATGTAGAGGCCTTTGGCTTTTAAGTACTGGAAACGAAATTGTTATTCCAGTCTCCTACCCCCCACACTCGATGATGCTAAGGTTATTTGGCGTGTCTGGTGTATGACTACTTAAGAAGGGGTAACAGCCTCTAATTAAGCCTGAAAACATCACCTCGAGACAGGCAGGCAGGCAGGACTCTCTCTTCAAGAAAACATTTCTGGGGCAGGCTAGGGCCAAAGAGCTGTCAATCAACAGAATGCTATGTCTCTGAGCTCTTACACTCAGTGAATTTTGAGATCCCGGAGGGAGAATTCTTAAAGATTACTTTTTTTTAAAATCAGGCAGCCCTGAAACAATGGGCCAGAAGACATGGTCTAGACACCTGATTTAGAACTGTCCCTTCCCTAATACGTTGTGTTAGTTGGGCTCTTTGCCACTATGACAGATACTAGGGGTGGGGGTGGGGTGGCAATTTAACCTTAAGAGAGGCAAAAGTTATTCTGGCTCATGGTTTCAGGGAATTATTCCATGACTGGCTTGCTTCACTGCTATCAGCCTACAAGGCAGAATGGTGGTAGGAGGAGGATATGGAAGAAGGAAATTGTCCACCTTGTCATAGCCAGGTACTTTAATAAGGAAGTAGACAGAGAAAGAAGCAAGAGTCCCCAAATACCCTTCAAAGTCACACACCCCAGTGATTGACTGCCTCTACCCACACCCCATATCCTAAGGTCTCACTGTCACTCAAAATAGCAGCATCCACTGGAGACAGAATCCTCGACACAAACATGAACACACAAAGAATATTTTGTGTAGTTTGCCTATTTCCTGGCCTATTTCCTGGCCCTGATCCAACTAAAGGGCAGATAAAGTACCATAGTACCTCACCTCAATTGTTTATTGAGCAACTTCAGCATGGTGGGCTCAAAGCAGAGAATCAGAAAGACACACGCTCTGCCCTTGTGAGCTCACGACTGAGCTGAAGAACAAGAAGAAGAGTAAGGAAACAAATAATAACTACAAATAGCAATTACAGACAACAAGGACAGAGGACGGAAGAGGTAGGAGGCAAGTTCAGATTCTGTGACTAAGCAATGTGTTTTCTTAGAGGGCTGCAGTGTTGGGGGATGGTGAAATCTGATTACAAAGAGAGAAAGAGCAGGCAGGGTCCAGGACCATGCAAGGCAATGCTAATGAATTTAGATTGTGTTGATTTTCTTCCAGGTGCAAGAGAAAGCCATCAACTGCAGAGAGTGAAAAGGGTGTCTTGTTCTGTTGTATAATTTGGGATAATTACTGTAGTTGGCAAGAAAGACCCAGTGGTGGCAAGAAGCAGACTCAAGTACTCAGAAGCCCACACTAGTGGTATTGCTATGTCAGTACCATTCAAAGCACCAAAAGGCTACTGAGAAGTTTTCTTTGACCTAAGATGGCATGCTTCCTGCACTGAGGTAGAAGCTAGGAGCAGACATACAGACAAACAACTCTCCAGTCTTTCCCCTCACCTCGCCAGGAATTTCTCTGGGCGAAAGATCTAGTCATCTGCATCTTGCATGCAGCACAGTTCCAGTCTTGGCCCCAGACACATCCTGGGTTTCAATACACACTTGTTAAACTCAGATGAACTCAGTCACAGTCCCTCAGGAATGGGGGTTCTGCTACTGAGAAGGCTCACGGTGAAGCAGGAATAATGGGCTCAAATCTCGTTAGCAAAGTCAGAGAACTGAGACACCTCCAAGCTCCAATCATTTCCCTTCTGCTTTCAGTATATTTCCATGGTGAGGAAGCATGCCTAGGGTGGCCAGGAATAACTTGGGTAATTATTCAACGCATCTTGGGGGTATCTTTGCTTTTTTTTTTTTTTACTGAAGTTAAAGATCATTTGTTCTGTAGTCGTTTTCCCATACAGCCTTCCCCTCCAGTCTCCTCCATCTCTATAAGGCAGAATCTATCTGTCTCCCCTGATTCTCCCTCCACGCTCCTCTTCCACGCTGGGTACTTCTCGTGTTTCATCTTTCCCGGGAACCCACCGTGTTGTGCTTGAGCTCAGCAGTTCCCAACTTTTTTATTTGACATCCCAGTGTGTCTCCAGTCATCTCCAGGGGAGTGATGAAATTCATTTTCATTCACTTTAATTTAAAAAAGAAATATAGGCCATTTAGTTCTTTTAAGAGGGGGAAATGGGGTGTCAGTCAACCAGCAGGGAGGTGAATCCTGACTTTAGCTTTTAGCTTATTGGGCAAAGTGGCTTTCTTCCAAATGTTCCTGAGTCGCTTAAGCAAGCAATGTGTTCTCTAAGGTCTGAGAGACATTCACTTTTGAGGGCTGGGGAAAGAGACATGAGAAAATTAATGTTTTATTAACTCCATTTTAGAGAAAATGGGAATTCAACAAAATGATTGATGTTACACATCCATCCAGTTATTCCATTAGTCAAGAATCTGGGTTTCTAGCATGTTCTAGATCCCACAGATGAATGGCAATCACAATGCCAACAGATGACATTTATGCATCCCACTCTGCTAGCTACTGGTGTGCAAAAGCTACTTAGGTGGACCCCACTTTAAGTCTAGGTAATAAATAGATAATGTGCGATTTCTTATGTGAAATCCAGCCTGAGAAAACAAAAAAAAATCACCTGAAGTCACAAAGAGCAATGTGGAGTTTGAACTTACAACTACCTCGTCACCACTATGACAGACTGACTCCTTGACTCAGAGTATAAATATGCACAAGAAAGAGTCTTTCCCACAAGGCTCTTATATGGATTGTAAGTAAAACACAAAATCGAGGGCACTAATCATTTAAAAAAAAATAAGAAAGAAGACCTCCAAGTATAGACAAGAGTCTCAGGCTCTGCCTGGAAACAGAGGGCAATCTCATGTAGGAGCATGTGTTCAAAGAAGATGGCTGTCCTCTCACAGGAGTGGGCTAGGTAGAGTAGAAGAAGAGAGAAAGGAAGTTCAAATCAGAAGAAAGAATGTGGAGTGGCCATGCCTAGGAAACAAATACACAGAAAAGGCTGATGCCAGTGATGGTTCCTTGGCTCAAGAAGCTAGTGGGAGTTAATCCACTGTGGAGACCCATTCAGCAGACTACAACAGCCCATGGCAGACAGAAGGGGATGCAGACATGAGATGGAAGGCACAGAGTCTTAACACAGTCCTGAAGAGGCCATGCATTCACTGTTTGAATTGTGGGTGTTAAGAACCATCTAAAAAGGAGCTCACTCAGCCTCAGGACACTATGAAAGGATAAAAGCTTGATCCCAAGTAGTGTCTGTCAGAGGAAACAGCGGATATCTGAAAGATGTTCACAGACAGGAAAGACCAGGGCTGGTGTTTCCCAAGGAGGAATCTAAGAATACTGGTCACTATTTTCCAAAAGTTTCCTGGTATTTTATTTTTATTTTTCTGGTGTTGATGAACTTTCATGTGTTTTCTACCTGTTCCACAACTGAGAGGCAAACAAACAGGGCTGACGAAGTGTGTGGACCCACCATGAGAACAGAGGTTCTGACCAACCAGTCTTTCTGCAGGTGATCTTTGCTAAGGTTCTTGTGTAGCACTGCCCAGCCACCCTCCAACAAGGTAGCACATCTAATCTGCACTTGTCCCAGTGACCCACGTGGCTTGACTCCTATAGCACAATCAGACTAAACTGTCAACACTGACAACTGGTGGGCAAACAAAACAATGCAATGAGTTAAGGATCCTATTGGAGGCGGCCATTCCACTCTCAGCCCAGAAACATAGGAAAAGAAAACCACTTACCTCTCAGCTCACGGGAGCAAGGCAGATGGCTAGGGAAAACTTAACATGAAATTCCTAAGGGTCAAGATATCCTGTCAGTCTTCTGTCAGAAAAATTAATATTCAACAAAGAATGAAGAGTCTGTATCTATAGAATTTGTGGAAGTGCAATAAGAAATTAGCACATGGCTAGACAGAAATACCTGAATGATCAAAACACAAGTCCATCATTTAATTTAAAATTTCAGTGTATTCCCCAAGTAGCTGGAAGTTGAGACTGGGACCATAAACCATGGCATAAAATTTGCAGCCTTGTTGTTATCAGGTATCCAAATACCCAAGACATAGGTAAGCCTAAGGCATGAGGTCATCAGGTTCCATGTAAGTCTGACCACCACTACCAGGGCCAAACACACTGACAAGAGCAGACTGGGCCTGAGCTTAAACACCAAGTGATGCCACTGTCCTGAGGCTCTCAATTCTCACCCTCATTGTATTTCTGTTCAAGTATTTCCTGGAGAAATCACTCTTAAAAGGAAGCTTCAGTCTCTTGGGGGCAACAGGAGTCTTCTTTGCTGTCTAAGGATGCTTTAGGTAGCAGCATGTAGCCTGTTAACCCAACTAAATGAAAGCTAGTTTGCACTTTCTGTGTAATCTTAGATCAGTCAAGGAAGCTCCCTGAGCCAGTGGCTGCAGATAAGAGTGATTGCTAACCCTTGCTGAGTTATTGTTGGGCCATCAGCCTTATCTAACCATTGTGCATAGCTTATGTCAGACAGTCCAGTCGGCCCAATCTTTTATGATTGCCACATAAGGCTACTCTGTTATTAAGTTTTCCATTACAGAAACACATGTCCAAAGAAATCAACTTAAAAGAAGGAAAGTTTATTTGGGTTCATAGTTTGCAAAGTTTGACTCTATGGTCAGTCTGGGCCTGTTGTTTGGGGGCCTGTGATGAGATAGTATATCAAGAAAGGAACACATGACAGTAGAGACTGCTCCTAGGATACCTACAAATCAGAGAGAGACAAGGAGAAAGGGATTAGAGTCCCAACATCCTCTTCCAGGACACATTTCCAGTGACCTAACTTTCTTTTCATGGCCCCACTTTGAGCTTAGGACTAATCTTTCAATGCATGGAATTTAAGGAGATACTCAAGACCCAGGCTGCAGAAGCTGATCCAATGGGAAAGATGAGTCAATGAGCTCAAAACTGTTTTATAGAGACTAATCTCCAAAGTTACACATGTAGGCAAACAAAGAGGAGTTACACCCAGCTCCTAGTGGGGCTGGTTCATTAAGTCCTAACCATGCTGCAGGGAAAACTTAAGTAAGTAGATAGATGATGATGATGAAAAATAGATGGATAGATAGATAGATAGATAGATAGATAGATAGATAGATAGATAGATAGAAAGATAGATGGATAATAAGAAATAGATGATACACAAATTGGATGGAAATATACATACATACATGCATACATACAGTAGAGATAGATAATAGACAAATAGAATAGATAGATAGATAGATAGATAGATAGATAGATAGATAGATAGACAGATGCATAGATACATACATACACACATATGTACATACATGACATGGATGAGTGAATGGATAGATATATGAATAGATTGATTGATCAATAGATAGATAGATAGATAGATAGATAGATAGATAGATAGATAGATAGACAGATAATAACAGACAAACGATTTCTATTTCATTAATAGCACCTTTTACCAGTTTGGAACTATAGGCCTATAAAGGAATATTAAAAATATTTCTACTTAAAAATACAGCAAACTTTTTCTTAAAGCTCAACATTTCATAGTAATTTTCCTTTTATACTTTAGAGGCTCAATATAAATGAATAAAAATTTAGGGAAACTTTGTTTGATAGTTGGATTAATGTGATGTTGAAAACAAAATAATAAAAGTTGGTCTGAATGTAGTACAGGTAATAGAGGAGTCTCAAGCTCCTAACATGATCCTCAATGTACCTGAAGATAGCCCACCCATTGACAGGCTAGCCTCCCTTCCACAGAAAAGGTCAAAGCCTTTGGTTTCATGACAGTTAGCTTGCAATGAAACAGCCTCCCCACAAGGGTAATGACTCAAAATACAGCCCAAATGAACACAAAAACGCCACTAAATCTGAAACTCAGGACCATGGCTATTCTACAAAAACAAACCTTTATCATGAGCTATAAACCACCTCCCAGAACACTGAGGGCATATTGCTCATTTACCACAGATGTAGGGAGAGTTAGCATGCTCCATGTGCCTTGCAAGAGTCTGGGAACACAGCAGTGATAAAACCATCCTTGCTCTAAGCTCTCCTCGTTGTTTTCTCAATAGACAAGTAGAAAAAAATTACATAATTTTGAACTCTAGCAGTATATTTACATTTGCATCTACAAGTTAACTAATGCCAAAAAAAAAAACTTCAAATAAAATAAGGCCATTTGCTTTCTCATTGTAAAAAAAAAAAAATGGATATGCCAATATGTAGTTTATAAACAATACAATTCATCAATTTAAACAGCACAATGTAGCTGGGTACAGCAGCAGACACCTGTAATACCAGCTCTTCAGAGACTGAGGCAGGAGGATCATGAATTTGTAGCTTGCACTACACGGTAATGCCCTGTCTCAAAAAAAGTATTAAATTTAATAAAAGGTACATTCCAATGTTTTGTAGTATATTCACAGATTTGCACAACCTTCACCACAGTTAATTTTAGCATATTTTCATTACAAAAACAAATCTTATACCCTCTGGCTATCACCCTCCAACGCCCTCAATTTCCTCCAAACCTGAGCAATCACTGATATACTTTTGTTTCTATAGTTTGTCAATTCTGGTAGCTCCTCATTACATTCAACATAGAAATACCAGATGACCCAACACATGGAGTCCTAAATCTACATTCTCAGAGAATTGAGCACAGGTGTCCAAACAAAAACTTGTACATGATGTAATCATAAAAATGCTATTCACAATAGCCAAATATGGAAATCCCCCATGTGTCCATCAACGGATGACAAAAGCAAACAAAATGTGGCATTAATTGATCAACCCGAGCCTGAAGAGCAGAGAACATTCTAGGTTTCAGGTTTTCAGATTAGGGATGATCAACCCATAAAGCCTACTCCCAAGTGTAAGAGATTCCAAACACTTCTTGTCAGACAAAGGATGCTTGGTCTGAACACACACGTTGTGCACCTTAAGTAGAATACAATTTAGAGTAACACGGAGTGAGCTAGTGCCAATGCGTGTTGCGACATGGATGAGTTTGGAAATACCATCTGCTCACCTCCAAGGCTGCATGTCACCTGATTCCATTTCTATCTATCGCCTTTGACCCAACTTCTCTTCCAAGATTCCTTCTCCCTCTTCTTTACTACTCTCTGCTCCACATGGAGAGTGATCAAGCAAAGCCGTCCTTTTGGTTGTAAATACATAAGTTGATTAAGCAGGGAGCCAGCAAAAGAAACAGGACAAATATCCAGGAGCAGATAACTATCATAATCAAACAGGACACTTACACGTTCATCAGAAATGGCTGGGAAAATCCTGCCAGAAGAGTGGAACTGGGGTTCTGAACTGAGCCATTTCCTGTCACAGCTCAGCTTCTCCATGGGTCAGGTCTCTATTTCCTCTTCTTACCACAAGCATTTTTATATAATGTGATTAACAGCAGTGGCCTCTGTCAAGAAGCATTCTTTCTCTCTAGCTGTACTCAAGGGTGCAATGTTTTTAATACTGCCATTTGCTAGTCTCTCCCCCCACCCCCACCTCTCTGTTACAGGGCCACAAGGGCAGCCTGACCCAGAAGTTTTGAAGAACACTTGGAATAAACATGCTTGAGTCTGAGGTAAAGAGAGCTATCTCAATCCTACAGGCCACTTTGAACAAGTACAAACAGCACATACTCAATTTCATTCTATCCAAGGTTGTAGCTCCTGGGTGCCAGCGATCAGATTGGGAGCATGGCCACACCCTCCTCATCAGGCCCTTGTCACTGGGCTCTTCCTTGAAAATCACCAGCTACTATAGTAGTTTTTCTACAAACAAATCTAGCCAAGCTGACTAAAACCCTGGATAGGTGTTCCATTATCAAGTTAAAAGTAACACTCTTGTATTGTGCTTGCACACACATATAAACACACACACACACACACACTAACCCACCATCCCCACCCCATTAAAGATGCTTAGCAATGCAGTATCATACAACTTTGCAAAGCTCCTCAGGTCCTACATACTTCTGAAGCCTTCTGCTAATGTCTGGAATGCCTACCCTTCTTCTGTCTTTCAGAAAATTCAAACCTTCCACCCTTCATTCAGCATCTCTATGTCCCCCTATCCTGGTCTGATTTTCTGTTACTGTGATAAACATCATGGCCCAAAGCAACCCTGGAAAAAAGGATTTATTTCATATTACACTGTTAGGTACCAGTCCATCACAGAGGGATGTCAGGATGGGAACTCGAGGCAGGAACTGGAGGCAAAAACTAAAGTAAAAACCACAGAGAGGAAGTTGTTTATTGACTTGCTCCCTGGATTGCTCAGCTAGCTCTTATGGAGCCTAGACCCACATATGTAGGGACAGTACTGCTCACAGTGGGTTAGGCCCTCCTACATCAGGTAGCAATGAAGAAAATGCCCAAAGATGTACCTGCAGTCTAATCTGATTGAGATAATACCCAGTTGAGATGCCCTTCTTGTTGGCAGCTGAAGCTATCTGGGAGATTCCTATGTCAAGCAGTTTAGTGGCTGCTTCTGGAAGATAGGAACTACATCTTTTCACTGCTATATCCTTGGAAGCTTGCATGCAAACCTGTCTTGAATATCACAAGTTCTCAGTAAATATGATGGAGAAAGGGACGGGAAATGGGAGAGAAATGTAATAAGTATATTTCAATGAGTCCATCACTATGTGATGAACCAACAACAATTCTGTCTGAATATCTAAAGCTTCAATCTTCTTTAGACTTTTTTTCAGCTACTCCTCCAATCTGAGCACGCACAAAAAAAAAAAAGATAACAAAAATAAATGGATGGGCCAGTGAGATGGCTCAGGGGATGAACATGTTTGCCACCCAAGCCATCGTCGATGACCTGAGTTCAGTCCTCAGAACTCATGGTGGAAGGAGAGAACTGACTCTCAAAAGTTGTCCTCTGACCTCCTCGTGTGCCCTGGGGTACGCCTGTGCTAGGGTACACTTGTGCTGACACTCATGGGGACACATATTAATAATATTTAAATAATTAGAAGAATACTGAGTTACTAACAGTA
Organism: Grammomys surdaster; assembly: GCF_004785775.1. Lineage (NCBI taxonomy): Eukaryota > Metazoa > Chordata > Mammalia > Rodentia > Muridae > Grammomys > Grammomys surdaster. The sequence continues at coordinate 12,210,642 of NW_021604638.1, read as the reverse complement.
GCAATGGCAAGGAAAACTCCAAGAAGCTCCAGCCGAAGGCCTAGCCAGGTATGGGAAGTCCTGGCTTTAGCCTTGGACAACTTAGAAGCTTTATATCCAAACATACTTGTGACACAAAATACAGGCTGGTGGAAACGAGTGGATAGTACGATTAAACTGGGGTGGGGAGTGCTCCAAAAGTTTTAAAACTCCAGTCTCTGGTCTCCCAAATCTGTGAATTCACAGGCATCTGCTGTTATGTCCTCCTTCTTAGTTGGTGAGTCCCACTGATGTTGCTTCCTAGGTCTCTTCTCATCAGAAGCTTAGGTGACTCTGTGGGGTCACACAGCTTCTCTCTCAGCTAGGAAGCCACTGGCCTCTAGGGGGCAGCATGCCGGTTTCTGAATTATTCGAGAGGCCCATCTAGTTCCAAGTCTCTATGCTCCTTGGACAGGAACAAAAGAGTTTGAGGTGATAGCAATATGCATGAGCTCAATCAAAGGCTTTATTTTCAGAGATAAAAATGCAAAGGTGTAGTTCATGATGATTGAAAGCAAAAAATAATAAGTAGTGACATCTGAGATTGGTCTTGATCACTCCTAACTGATTTCTAAAATCGGCCCATCACCCTACCATTATAATTTCTTGCTAATTACTACAAGCGATTTTATTAATATACTTTTCAGCCTCATTAACTATTACCTTGGGCCTAACATTAAAAATGATGAGGCTCGGTAATCTTAATGAGCATCAGAGTTGCGCCGACCCCTGAAAAACCTCCACAACAGAGAACTAAACGCAAAGCTGAGCTGTTCTGTCCCCCAGGCATGTAGAAAAGCAACCGCAGAAACAAAAGCAACCACTGAAACACAAAAAGAAGTGATACGTACAACCCAAAATGAAACCTGACTTGGAAACTCTCAAGGCTGGCGTGGCCTCCGCCAGGTCCTGTCAATTAAGGGGGGGCAGGGGGAGTGGTAAGCAGACTTTTGAGTTCTATCTCCTCCTCCCCTTTCACCCTATGTAAACTCAGCATCAATCAGCACATGGTGAGCCCCATGAAGTCTTCCCAGGGACTCTGACAGGCCGAGCTACAAGTGATTACAGACCTGGCAAGAGGAAAGGCAAACTGGAAATGAGGTATTCATTGCACCAGCAAACAGAAATCCATGGCTCTCTTGAAATGGTTGTAAAGACATGAAAGATAGGTAGCCAGGGAGCGAGGAAGATAAATTTTCTTTTTCTCTTCTCTCTAGCATGACCAGAATGGTGTATATTCCTCAAGCAGCAAGCTAGGCAAGACAGTGAGGCTAGCTTCCCAGTTCTCAAAGTAAATGATGTATCAGGAGCTGAATTTAGTGCTCTCAGGACTAAACTGTCAAAGGCCTCCTGGCCCTGACTGCGGCTGTGTGGTGTGGTCTCGGGGCTGCTAGTGTTTTCATTAGTTTCCAGGTTCAAAATGAATGGATAACAGTAAGTGTGGGGTTGGATTAACAGGCTAGCCCAGATTTATGGAACCCACCTTCAGCCAAGATCCCAGAAAGAAATTTCCATTTGTCCAAGATCAGGAAACTTAGCACAGTGTTCAGTGCTGAAATCTAATTTGTTCACTAATGTAGGGAAGAGAGCAAGCTGGAATGAGGTGAGACCATGTTGAGGGGCAACAATTAATCTCACTGCCACAGGAAGGTCCAAATCAAGAATGTGAAGTCCTGGATGGTACCCATTTCAGCTGCCCTCAAAACTGTTAAGTTGAAATGGGGACTTTGATGGCATTGGAGCCCAACATAGCCATCCACCAAAGCACTGTGGTTTCCTTCTTCCATTGTATGGGACTCAACTGGAGGGTGTGGTCACCCACAAAAAAAGTCTATCCTTCCTTCCCCGTGCCTTAGGAGGGCTAGCCGATGAAACCGAAATGGAGGGAAGAGATGGATGGCCTTCTACATATGATCCCTGTGAACTGCAAATCCGGTGCACCTCCCCCACCCCCACTCTTCCCCATGTGATGCTGCGTGAAGATTCAAAATCCTAAAAGATCTGGACCTGTGCCTCCAAGTCACCTTATAAAGCAAAGCCTTTCAAAGATAAGGCAAGGTCACACACTCTGTTGTTTAAACAAGGTATAAAGATTTTATTTAAGAGGCCCATCCATCCCAGTCCCTGGCACTAACCTAACTAATACAAGTGACAATTTTACAGGTGAAGCAAGATTCTCCTATATGTTGAACCCAAAGCAAAATTGGGAGCCCAATTTGGGGGAGGGGGCAGTTGTTAAACACTAGGAAAACATCTACAAATCAAATAAAAATAACAATCATCTACCAATTTGCAAACTTGCATATCAAACTCAGATTAATTGCTCTAGGTCCCTAGTGGGGAAAGATGTTTTCCGCAAAGGTTAACTTTGAAAACAAAATGAGTATTTCCAAAAATAAAATTCTCACTCAAGTGTCCTATTCTGGCGTCCTTTTATCTTAAAAGTGAGAGCGAAACGGAGTATTGATACAAGTGAGAACTTTGTTGAGCCGCCAGGGCATTGCAAAGAGGGAACAAGGCCAATCTCTAAGGGCTGCAGACTGTCTGATTCCATTTACATAACGTTCTTGAAATGACATAATTACAGTTATGGGGAACAGATCAGCGGTTGCCCAGGGGTTAGAGACAAGGACCTGTGTGGTTGTTAAACAGTAACCCAGACAACTTCCTGATGGGGTGGGTCAGCACCATCCCTGTTTGACAGTGAGGGAAATTATCTAAATGTATAAACATAATTAAACTTCCTAGAACTAGGGAGAGAAATGGAGGGAGGAGGAGGCAGGGAAGAGAAAAAAAGAGAGAAAAGGTAGAGGGAGGGAAGAAAGAGGAGAGAAGGAAAAGGGGAGAGAAAGGAAAGTAGGAGGGAGGAGGGGAGGAGAGAGGAATCAGGGAAGGTAAGGGAATTAAAGAGCAGAGGAGGGAGAGAAGGATAGAAGGGAAGAAAGGAAAAAGTAGGGAAGGGACAGGTTTAATAAAAACAGCCTCATACTTACACATCTATTTCCTAATTCTGACAATGAATTCTAAGCATGCAGGATACTGTCTTTAGGGGAAGCCAAGCCAAGGGTTCGGAAGACTCCCTGCAAGAGTTCTGCAACCTCCTTTGCACTTAAAAACTATTTCAGAACAAAACATTGCCATTTTTTAAACTGCACTAGCAAAATTCTGAACCATCTAAGAAAGAGACAGCAAACAAACACACCTGCTATCTACCGACTGGGTAACCTCTGTGTGACACCTAGGGAGAGTTTAGGAGCTACTAAAGAGATCTCAAATAATTAGATACAAGTCTGCCTGCATTTCAGAATTTAAGGAAGCAGATATCAAGGACCTCATTTAGTTGGTTGGTTCTCTCTGCTCAATGCCTCAATGCCTAGCACGTAAAATATCCAGAAAATATGTGTTGATGGTACAAATGTGTGAGACAGAAAGAGATCTTCATCCATGCTTCACAGATAGAGCAAAGCTACACAGGGACTTCCCTCCCCTGCCCTTGCACACAGCAGGGAAAATCAGCAACAGGGCAAAGCCAGCAGACCTTCTAGAGACCCTGTGGCTTTCCTCCATGAGACTCAAGTGCTGTCGATAGCTGGCACGTACTTTATCTTTGAATGGGTGAAAATGTAAGACAGGTTTAGAGAAGACTGGGTGCCTAAGAGAGATGAGAAGGGACAGAGACAGTGATGAGAAAGAGATCATGATATGGTGAGAAAGAAACGGGGACAAAAGAAAGAGGGGAAAAGGTGAAGAAGAGAGAATAGAATGGGAAAGAGAAGGGAAGAGGCGTCCCAGGACAGGACAGTGGGTGTCTCAGTCAGGGTTTCTATTCTTGCACAAACATCATGACCAAGAAGCAAGTTGGGAGGAAAGTGTTTATTCAGCTTATACTTCCACACGGCTGTTCACCACCATAGGAAGTCAGGACAGGAACTCAAGCAGGTCAGGAAGCAGGAGCTGATGCAGAGGCCATGGAGGGATGTTACTCACTGGCTTGCTTCCCTTGGCTTGCTCGGCTTGCTTTCTTATAGAACACAAGACTACCAGCCCAGGGATGGCACCACCCACAATGGGCCCTCCCACCCTTGATCACGCTAATTGAGAAAATGCCTTACAGCTGGATCTCATGGAGATATTTCCTCAAGGGAAGCTCCTTTCTCTGTGATAACTCCAGCTTGTGTCAAGTTGACACACACAACCAGCCAGCACAGTGGGGGAAGCTGGGGATGGAGGGGGAGAACTGACAGGAAAAAAAAAATCTGCCCAGGCTGGAGAGCTGTATAGAGCAAGCGGATTCCAGTTTCCGCCTGGCCATACTTGGCAGACCCAGGCCTCTGAAATGTCCCTCAGTGCTCCAAAATGGCATTGTTATGTGAAAAGCCCAGCCACTAAGTAACAAATACTTCAAGCAAAACGACAAAACAATCACCAATTAGACATAAACCAAAAACAAGCAAAGGGAATTTGCTCCACATCTCAAGACACGCCGATTACCAGACTGGCTGGCAGCTCCTTGCGTCCTTTGAGAAGGGGCTGTAGCTTTCAACACAGCATTATCCAGTGGAAACATGATGCACCAAGACTAAGGAAAATGGGCCAAGTCTGTGGAGCCAGAGCTGCACTGCGGATCACTGGAGCCTACCTTGGGTGGCTGCGGGACACAGGAACATGGGCTGCAGGTCGCAGGAAACTGACCCCACAGTGCGAAGAGACAGCAAGGGTGCCAATGGCTCTTCATTTGAAACTGTCCCGCATCTTATCCCAGCCTTGTGCTCTGAGCATGCAACCCCAGAAGCTACCTAACTTCATCTGTGAATGGTCCTGGGGGTCACTCCTCCACTGTTCTGGAGAACAGCTCTGACTTTGGCTAAAACACCTGATCCTTTCTAATATGTGCGTCAAACAGTTCCCTGGCTACCTGCTCATTGTTTATTTATGATACAGACAAGCTGAGAATATTTTATATTTATTTAATATATAATTTATAGTTAATATATAATATATAATTTGTTTATATTTAATGTAGACGAGCTGAAAATTTTCCAGAGTTTTAGATTCTGCAACTTTAAGACACATCTCTCTTCACATACTCACTGTGAGAGCTCAGGAGGCAATCCGCACTTTCGATACTTTGCTTTGGAACAGCATCAGCTAACACACCCAACTGGAGTTCCCTCTTCCACAAAACACTAAACCATGAGGAAAACTCAGTAAGTTTCTTTGTTTCTTTATAAGAAGCACTAGCCCGTCCCATGGATGGTTGTAAACATGTAAGATCCCAGCACTCGGGATGTGGGACTAAGAGGAGAAAAGCTGAAGGCAAGCACATTCTCTGTGAGACCCTATCTCAGACTGTGGAGGTAAGCAGAAGGATTGCCCAGAAACAGTCTACTCCCATCAGAGATCTCATCAGAATGTCATGTCTGTGGTAGATCTGCTTAGGATGGCCTTGGTGGTCTCTGAGAAGATAGAAGCTTTCTTTACAGCTCTCCTGTAGAGAACCATCCAAACTGCTTTTCAAGATCTGTTCAAGGCAATATAAACTTTTCTGAGCATGTGCCCCCAAACCCTTCTAGCTTTGTTCCCCAATCCCAAAGTTATTTCTCCACTCCTCACATCCTCTCTTTGTCTTACTCTATTCAGGCTGCTATAACAGAATATCACAGAGCTATATTCACGGATAATAGAAGTTTACTTTTCCTGGTTTGGAGATGTGGTAGTTCAAAGCTGAAGCTTCAGCAGACTCCATATGGATGAGGCATTGCCTCCCGGCTTCTAGACACTTATTCCACACTCAGCACTGTTCTCAGTCCTCCATGTTCAACTCAGTCATGTGTGCTTCTGGTGGGGAGGAGGAGAAGGGTTGTATCTGTGTTTGATGCATACATGTGTGTGTGTGGGTGTGCACACTTGTACATGTTCATGCGGAGGCCAGAGAAGGGCACAAGTGTCTTCCTCTATCACTTTCTGCCATGATGCCTTCAGAGCTTTCCCTGAATGGGAAACTCTTTGTTTCTGCCAGGATGACTGGCGAGTGGGCTCTAGAATTTGCTGGTCTCTGTTCTCCACCATTGGTTCCCCATCTTCCTCTCTCTCTCTCTCTCTCTCTCTCTCTCTCTCTCTCTCTCTCTCTCCCTCTCTCTCTCTCTCTCTCTCTCTCTCTCTCTCTCTCTCTCTTTCACACATATACACACACCCATACCACACTCATGCCCATCTTTTAACAAGGGTGCTGAAGATGCAAACTCAGGTCCTCAACTGCTACACATACAGCAAGCACTCCTACCTACCGAGCCAGCTCTGCCATCCAACTTCACAATAAGTCCACAAGGAAATGTGGTTTCATTCCCATTTCAAAAACAAATTAACTGGTTCAAGACCAGTCTCTTCAGGTTCCACTCCTGTACCCCATATCCAATATTATAAAGGAGGTGCATGCTCAGGCAGGACCACTCTTCTCTAAATCCACAACACAGATGCTCAAGTTAAAACTCGACCCTAGGAGTGGGGGCGGGGCTGAATAACTAGAGACTCAGTGATCAAGAGCATGTGTTGTTCTTATAGAGGACCCAAGTTCATTCCCAGCACCCACACGATGGCTCACAACCATCTGGAACTCCAGTTCCAAGGATCTGGTGCCCTTTTCTGGCCTCCATGGGTACTGCATGCATGTGGTGCACATATACAGGCAAAACACCCATATACAGAAAATAAAAATAACAACACTTAAAAATTTTGAACCTATGAGTTTTGGAAGAATAACTAAAACAGCAATCTGAGTGGTACTCAAAAATGTTACTGTAGCAACCACAGCTTAACACAGCTCATGTCTCATCAGAAAACCTCTTTATGTAGTGTGTGGCTGACTATTAATATAGAGACTCACAAATGGCCAACATGCAGAGAATAACTATGACTCCTCAGCCATATATTGGTCATCTATATCATGTCTGACCCTAACTCTCAACTCCAAAGACTTAGGGAACATGGAGAAGAGGAGGCAGAAGGATTGTAAGAAGCAGAGACAAGGGAAGATTTCTGTGAAATAGTATCTCCTGAACACAATAGGGTCATAGCACTAAAGAACCACTGTGGTTACCAAGCATAAGACCTACATAAGATCAAGCCAGTCAGAACTCCACTGTGGAAAGAGAAGAGGTTTGTGAGGTCCCACCACTAACTGAGGAGCTACTGGGAGTTACTGGCCACTCAGGGAGGAAGAGTGAATTATTGCCAATGATGTAGCTAGCTATGGTTAGTTAAACATGCCTCTGAGGATGGTGCCTTATGTCAATGCTCATATGAGGATACTAACTGGACCCAGTGGGAGAGAGAGGCTTAAAGGAGGAGGAGGAGAAGGAGGAGGAGGAGGAGGAGGAGGAGGAGGAGGAGGAGGAGGAGAAGGAGGAGGAGGGAAAAAGGGTAGAGGGGACCAGAAGGGGGATATTGACTATGATATGAAGTTGGGAAGAGAATGGAACCATTAAGAAGGAATTTAGGAGAAACAAGGGGGTAGCTATGATCTAATGACATTATGTTCATATATGAAATTATCAAAGAATAAATTAAAATTGTCAAATATATATTACTACAAATTATAATTCTATTCCCAAGAAGGTCTAGAAAGGATAAACCTACTCTATAGTGCAAAAATCAGGTCACTGGTTGCCTAGGGAGAAAGGACTGCCAAGAGACCTGAGGGGATAGGTGATGGAAATGTATTCTATACTTGTATCAGAGGCCTGGTGACATGGATATGCACTTCAGTCAGAACTCAAAACTGTATACTTAAAAAATGCCATTTTCTAAATATGACTAAAGTTGAGACTTTCATGCAAAAGCAAAGAAAATTCCTTGCGTCAACATCCTAGCTTGGACTCTTGCTGTGTCTCTTCCTGACTGGGTAGCCTCAGGTAGGCCCATGAACACATCTGAGCCTTCTCAGGCTCTTCTCAGGCCTGGAGATGATGCACACCACATGCCTGGCAAAGGAGCAGGCCTACAATAAACAGTGGCTTCTATCACTGCTGCCGATTAATAGAAATGAGAAGTAATACTCTGAATAGCAGCTTCCGTTCTCTCCCTCACGTTGCTGGGGACACTGGGCACCAGTAAAGGTGCCTCGCCACAAGCTTTCTGAAAACCCACACATCCTGCACTGTGGCCTGCAAACATTTTAATGTTATGCTAGAAGAGATGACCCAAAATGAATGTCAAATGCATGTAGATTAGAGGACTCATGTTTGCATAAGAATATGGCTCCTGAGATCTCAGATTTAATACAAACCTGAGCATTGCTGACAGTTACCATTTCCTTCCTAAGGAATCAGATTTTCAGTCTACATAACTCCATGGGGATTTTATCTATATTGTTACCCAGGGTGCAATTTCTCTAATAAGGTCATTAAGAGTGGGAAAAGGAACTGCAGGCTCGCTAATCCCTTTGTGTTAGTTTTTTTCCTGAGAGCGTCTTTCTCTAGGGCTGAGACATCGGTCAGCAGGGCAAATTTCAAAGGTGTAGCAATCTAGTTTAGGTGATTTTGAAGACTAAAACCAGTGAGTTCTTCTCGCTTTGGTTACTACCTTCCACATTCAGAAAATTGCTTTGCAGAAAACTGTTCGTTTCTGTTTAGGCTTACAAATAATTTCCCCTGAGAAGAGCAAAGGTGAATTCTAGTTTCTAGACTCTCCCTAGAATTGAGATTCGGTGTGAAGTTGCAGAAGATTGAAAAATGGCGGTGCCTGAGATCTGAAATGGATGAAAAGGTCCAAGAAGCAAAGAGCAAGAAGTCACACAGACTCATCAGCCCACCTGTCAGTAATTGCCTCAAACCATCCTCCATCTGGGGAACAACCTTGTCCCATATTTACTCCAAGAGATAGCCAACTCCCCTTGCTAAATGCCACCCTGGTTTCATCCCAGTGTGTTCTGAACCTCAGGATAGATCAACTCAATGTCATGAACTCTCTCTTTTGCAGAAATGTCTCAGTGCTATTATTCCATAATGAGAGCTAGGAAATGGACAGGCTCCTAAAGACATATAGGAGGTGCCAAAGAAAAGAGGCAGAGCTGATTACCTGGGGCTGCTGAAGCACAGCCCCTCCACCTAACAGGAAGTCCTGGAAGTTCTCAGGCACTCGGCATGATCCTGGATCCTGATAAAAGCAGTGGCCTCATCTGGAGTTCAGAAGTCTCAGGAAACACCACTAGCTCAAAATCTCAGCAGCATTGCTCTGGAAATAAACTTTGCTTATAGCGCAGTGGTTCTGTTTAATGATTTGCTTACTTTTATATTTAGCCAAGAACATCATTTCTTCAATAGGGGACTGCTACCTACTCCTACTCATCCAGTCCTATTTCTGTTAACTCATCTTCTGGACACACAGTAGGCTGTTTCTCAGAATCCCAGATACATAATGGCAATCTTCTTTACATTATGTTACACCTAACGTAAACGTCTGACTCTCTTCCACCCTCTTTTTTCCTAAGCACCACTTGAATTCCACGGACCAGAAGAATGGCAGAACCACAAGATGGAAAAGCGTAAGCACACCTCCAACCCACACTGAATATGATGAAGGAAACCAATTTCCACTATATTAACAAAATACTGCAGTCATTTGTTACAGAGTTAACCTGTTGTGGCTAGGGAGATGGTCAGGACAGGGACCTGAGTGTGATCCTCAGGACCCACATAAGAACGCAGGCATAATGGTACCTGTTTTCATTCCCAGCACTGAGGAAGCAGGCACAGACAGATCTTGGAGGCCAGCCTTACCTAATTGGTGAAACTCAAGCCATTCAGAGACCATCTTAGAAAACAATGTAAGTAACTCCTAAAGCATAACACTCAGGGGCTCAAGAGATGGCTCAGTGGTTAAGAGCACTGACTGTTCTTCCAGAGGTCCTGAGTTCAATTCCCAGCAACCACATGGTGGCTCACAACCATTTTTAATGGGATCTGATGCCCTTTTCTGGTGTGTCTGGAGACAGCTACAATGAATAAATAAATAATTCTTTAAGAAAATATAATTCTAAATAATAATTAATAAGAAAAGATAATTATAAATAATAATTAATAAGAAAAGATAATTATAAATAA
>NW_021604638.1:12190874-12200514 GCF_004785775.1 Grammomys surdaster | reverse complement strand
AAGATAATTATAAATAATAATTAATAAGAAAAGATAATTATAAATAAATTCTAAATAATAATTAATAAGAAAAGATAATTATAAATAAATAATTCTTTAAGAAAAGATACCCAAAGTTTTACTTTGGCCAACACATGCATGCACAATGCAGTATAATGACTTCACCAATGTACCTCTCTATGTAGTCATCCCCTATAAACTTTCACTGGATGAAGAAAAAGAAATAAAAACAATTCAATCTAGCTTATTTACTCAAAAAAATTTTAAATCAAATCCTATCACAAGCCACCTAAGAGCTGTTGTATCAAGCTCTTAACTCTCTGTGGGTGCCTCCACCCCCTCCTCCCAACACATATTAAGTTCAAGTAAGTCTCGAAACTGAGAGCTGACAAGAGCTGGCTGGTGCCAAACAAGAAGCCTGTGTCCCAGGCCACCTCTGGGAATGCTTCAGTCACCTTCCACTGCCAATCAGGAGGCTCTTAGTGTGGGTTTGCCATGGTGACTCAAAGAAAAAGCTAATGGGAAGTGTCAGGTTTCAATAGTCAGGAAAAAACTAGCCTTTGGCTGAGAAAACAGAGCTACTTCCAGATTTGTCCCCATGGCTGAAGGTGGTTCTTTGGTCCAGAACTAAAACCTCCTCTCCTCCTGAAAAGCTCCTGAAGAGCTATGTTGCAGGTGAGAAGCATCTCAAAAGGGAAAGCCCATCTCCCTCTTCCCTCCTGCATTTCCACCCTAAGTACATAACAGACACACTAGTCAGGATGAGTGAGTCTTTAAGCACTCTCCATGTTCTGATGGCTTCAGACGATGGATGTTTTCTCAGGATGACGACGACGATAACTCACTGCATAATCACAGCTCTGGTTCCACCCAAACCTACGACTTCAGAGTCTTCCACAGACAAATGAGGAAAATGAAAAGGACAATGTTAGAATTTATGGTCCAAACTGATGAATTTATGGTCCCAGCCTAATAGTCATATATTCATTTAACTTCCACCCACATTGCACTGGCTAAGACTCCGCATACTCTATGTCTGACAACAAGAGAGTCAAGGGAAATACTCTTATGGGGGCTTAAAGGGGAGCAGGAAATGATCCAGTGGTCAAAGTTCTTGCCACACAAGCCACACAAACTTCGATGACCGCAGTTTAATGGGAAATAAAAAAAAAAAAACCAACTCCCAAAAGTCGCCCCTGGTACCAATGTGTATAGTGTGACAAGCACACACCTACATCTAGACACTTAAACAGAGACAAATACACACTAATAATAATACACAATAACAACAACAATAACAACAACAATAACAACAATAATAATAAATGTAAAAGAAGCATGAAATGGATTTTGGTGACCACATATAACATGGAAGAATAAAGATGTTCCCCATAGGTGATTCGGTCCTTCTTAGAAGGAGCAACAAAATACTCAAGGGAGCAAATATGGAGACAAAGTGAGGGACAGAAACTGAAGGAGGGGTCTTCTGAAGACCATTCCACCTGAGTATCCATCCCATGTGCAGTCACCAAAGGTAGATGCTGATGTGGAAGTCAGGAAGTACATGCTGATAAGAGCCTGATATGGATATCTCCTCAGAAGTCTTCAAGAGTCTGACATATTCAGAGGCAGATGCTCACAACTAGCCATTGAACTGAAAATGGGGTTCTCAATGAAGGAGTTAGAGTGAAGACCGAAGGAGCTGAAAGGGTTTGCAGCACCATGAGGAGAGCAACAATACCAACCAACCACAGCTCCCAGGGTCTAAACCACCAGCCTGGGAGCACTTAGGGAGGGATCCAGGGCTTCAGCTGAATATGTAAGAGTGAAGGGCCCTGCTGGGCATAGGTGGAAGAAGAGAACCTTGACCTCATGAAGGCTGGACGCCCCAGGGGGTGGGAATTTTGAGGGTGTGGAGGTGGGAGTTGGGGGGTAGATAGAGGTTACACCCACAGAGAAGAAGGAGGAAGGGTGAGGGGTTAGGGGGTTCCTGGGTGGGTGTGGGATGGGGTAAGGGGACAACATAGGAAATGTAAATAAAACATCCAATAAAAAAATAAATAAAAGATAAAAAAAGAATTAAATAAATAAAAAAAATAAAAAAGATGTCCCCCATAAAGCAGTTAACTGGTCTGTAAAGACCAGATCCAAAGAGCTATTAGTGGGAAAATAAAATCTCCCAGTAGTCTATGTAGGAGAAACGTTCCCTGAGCAACTCAATCAGAATATGACCATCTGCCATCTGTGGCTATGAAGGGCAGACTGTACGAGTCAAAACTAAGACATCTGAAAGGAAAGACACATGGCCAAGGTAGACCAGGAAGAGGTTTGCAACCAGGACACAGGTTGTGTGGTCTGATGGATTCATGCAAACTCCAAGAGCTCATGGCTGGTGACTATTCACTTTATAGATGGGCAATCACAGAGGTCCAGAGAGATAAATTAATTTGAAAGTCCCACATCTAGCCGGCAGGAGAGCCAGGGCTGAAACACTTCTCCCTGATTGTCACACCTAGACTCCTGTGTGTCCTCTGCATCTTCTATATCTACAAAAGTTTGGGCCTTGAAGACAAAGTTATTAACAATCTCAGAGGGACATCGCTCAGACGAAAGCTGAACATGTACAGGTGTTTGTGTGAGACGCAAGGACAACGACATTCAAGTCCCCACCACTGTCCCTGTAACCCAGATGGTTCTCTGCTTGTGCAAAAAGGACTCACTCTATTTGCATCCATAAACTCTTTTTATTTGTCCCCAGGGGCCTTTCTGTCTCCTCCTCGAGCGAGCTTTGTGAGTTACAACTCTTTGAGAAAGTGTGCTCCAGACAATGAACTTGTCTCTTTATGTCCCTTACAGTGAGATGAGCCCAAGAACTCCAGAAGTCTATGAATAGGTGCACTCTCCATCACTGCTAGGAATGTCCCTAAGTTGGCTCTCACCCTGGGGAACCCTGGAAGCCCCATACACTCAAAGGTAAGCACTGGAATTCCCTTACCTGCTTCCCGGCCTTTGCAGCTGAGGCCAGAGTTGCCTCCTCAGGGTCACTTCTGGGTAAGCATCCTTCTGTAGTCATCACTTGCACCTCCCCTCTCAGTGCTGACCCCTTTCTGTCTTTCCACATCTAAAGCCACCTCTGCTCCGTTCCATCTGGATCGTGTGACAGACGCAGAGTGCGAAGGTTAGGGAAGTGTGGGATCAGGCAGAGACTCAGAGATCACGGAGCGCGGTGGCGGCACTTTTTCTTCATCCGATATCAGTGAGCCTGGAGAACTAGCTCAGACCTAAGGCCTCTTTCTGTTGCTTTGTTGGAATGTAGCAAAAGACAAGCCAGTTGCTCACTCACTTCCAGCGGCTTCTCTGGGCTACAGTGATACAACTCTGCTCAGTCACTCTGACAGGTATTCAGTGACCTACAGAGCCTAAAATATTTACTCTTTGACCCTATACAGGAATGTTTGCTGAGTTCTGTCCCACAGCAGTAAAGAGCCAGACTCCCTTTGAACAAATGTGCGTACACATACAATCACAGCAGAACTAGTCACAGTAGCAAAAACGTAAAAACAGCCCAAGTGTCCATCAACGGATGAACAGACAAATTGTGATACATGCATGCAATGGAATACTATTCAGCCATAAAAATAAATGCAGCATTGATACATTCTGGGCCACAAATGGACCTTGAAAGCCTTATGTTAAGTGAAAGAAGCCAGACACAAAAGGTCACAGGTGTATTATCCTATTTGTGTGAAACCTCATCAATAGGTAGAACCAGCCTGGGTGAAGGGAGTAGGGAGTGACTGCTTAAGGTCACATGGTTCCCTTGTTGTGTAATGTAAGGGTTTTAGAAGGGGATAGAGATGGCAGCTACACACATTGGGAATGTATAAGATGCCACTAAATTGCTTGTCTGAAATCGTTATTTTATCTTATGTGAATGTCACTACAATAAAATTTCTATAACTCAAAAAATAAATTTTTTTCTTTAAAAAAAAGCAGTCATCTCTGTGAACTTAGGAAGGAAAAATGGCATGCTCTAAGACTAGCTAGCTTGAGTAACACTATCAACAAGGCGGTCCTCTATGACTCTTGGTACCAAGGGAAAAAAGGCAAGACCATGAACAGAAATTAGAAATCTGGGAGGGAAGTCAGGCCAGTCTGGGATGTGCTGAGTTTGTGTGCCTGTGGGACAACTCAGGGAAATATTAGCAATTGTCACTGTCACACAGAAATGCAGACAGAGGCACAGCCACTGTCCTGGGGGAGATGGTGTTGTCACAGTTGAAGAGGAAGAACTGGGGATAATATTAGAGAATCCCTGTCATTACAGGGCACAGAGATAAAGGAAATATAGAAATAATACCAAAGATATAGGACAGGGGCAGGATAAGCCAGGAGAGAAGAGCCACAGAAAGGTATGAGTGACAGAAAAAGCTGAAAAGACATGAAGGAGGAGACTGAGGAAAAGTAGCATCAGGAGTGGGAGGAGAAGAGAGCAAGAGGAGAAGGAGGAAGACCAAATCTACAAAAACACAAAGGGAGAGGTAGAGAAGGAAGAGAAGAACATAGAGGAGAGAAGCAGGAGGAGGAGGAGGAGGAAGAGGAGGAAAAGGAGGAAGAAGAGCAGGAGGAAGAGGAGGAGGAAGAGGAAGATAAGGGGAGGAGGAAGATGAGGGGGAGGAGAAGGAAGAGAAGGAGGAGGAAGAGAAAAAGAAAGAAAGAAAGAGAGAGAAAGAAAGAAAGAAAGAAAGGAGGAAAGAAAGAAGAAGGAGAAGGAGGATAAGGAAGAAGAAGAAGAAGAAGAAGAAGAAGAAGAAGAAGAAGAAGAAGAAGAAGAAGAAGAAGAAGAAGAAGAAAGATATTTAACATGAAGATGAAGGGTGGAACTCGGAAGAAGTTCATAGCAATAAAAGCTACAAAGATACAGACAGGGAGGAGGAGGTGGGAGAGAAGAAAAAGGAATAAATGAAAAAGAAGACAAAAAGGAAGACGTGAAGGGGAGAAGATAAGAAGAGGTAGTGGAGGAGTCTATGGAGGTTGGTGGAGAACAGCAAGAAGGAAAGGAGGGAGAGAGGCAAAAGGTCCCTGGGCGTGCAGGATGACAGTGAGTTTGACCTCTGCTGCCTCGTTTTCTTCTTGTTCTGAAGATCTGAGGCTTCTGGATAAGTGAGACCATCCATCAAGAAGCCACATACATGGATAAAATACTGATGCCAATCGGAACACACAGAAATAAGATTCCAGAGATGTGAACCCTGCTTTCCCCTGACACTAATCCCCAAGTACAGAAAGTCAGAAGAGTCTGTGGAGAAAAGTCTCCACAGGCTGAAACCCTACCACAGCCCCTGATGCCTCACTGCCCTCCTTGAACATGCCTGATGGACATTCCTGACCCTGGCACATCCATACGTACCAGGCCTCCAGTGAACATCAACCCAGCCAGCGCATTTCATTGTCAAGGCATGATGACACATCACCCCTAGCCTTCTGGCATCCTTAGCTACCTACTGGACAAGGCAGTAACCGTGTCTATTTGTAGCAACAAGTCCCCCACATTAATTTGAAAACGATGACATTTGGAGGATAATAGCAAATTGATTCCTTGGAAGCAGAATGAATTTTACCTGTCATTATTACCATAAGTGGGAATTCAAAAGGGGCTGTAATAAATAATATAACCATATTATATTTATTCACCCTTGATCTATCCTTTATAATATTAACTAAAGAGGTAAGCACCATGGAGGAGGGAGAATTATTTCTGGTATGACAGGGAAAGGGCTCTGCTTGGGAGGAGGGCAGTGCTCCATGAGAGACGGCAGAATGTCTTTTAGCAAAGGCAAGTTTGTAATGAGTATCAGGCTGACTTTTTAAAATAAGAGTTATTCAGGTGTGAAATGGGCTCCCCCAGAAATGAGGTGGGAGTCCCTTAGCTTCTGGGAGGCCATAATAATGGGTTAGTCATGTATGACAGCTTGCATAATGGTTACTCCAGTTTAGGAGGCTTTGGGCAGCCTTCCTGTGATTTATACAATATCAATTGGAAAAGTATCCTATTTTTGCCAGGGAAAAATAGTTTTGGAGAACCAAGCTCATTGCAGTCTCCTGCAAGACGAGCTCTTCGAGCTAACTTGCAATCCACCAGCCCCAGAATATGTTCTCATAGAAGGGCTTTAGAATCGCCTGTGGCCCCCCTCCAAAGACAAACAGGCAGCTTAAGCGTCAAATCACACTTAAAGACTTGTGTCCACAGCCATCTCTTGGTGAACATGTGTTTCTATGTCAGACTATGCTTCCAACCTTAAGAGGCACAGCAATGCTTCTTGACTGCCTAAAATATCTTGTCTAGGAAGTGACTGTTCCTGACCCCTAAGAGTTCTCCTTCCTCCTCCTTCAGAACATCTCTACAACACACCACTAGCCAAGATGGGGGGGAGGGGAGATGGGACCAAAGTTGGACCCACTGTGGTTCATGGTACAGGTCCACCATGGGCTCAGAGTGTAGCAGGACAGAGCCAAAGCTGAGCCTTTACTTATCAACTGCCCTGCCCTGCCCGGTCCGGCCCTGCCCCTCCCCACCCTGCTCCACCCTTCCCCACCCTGCCCTGCATCTTTCTCCAGCTCTCTCCTTACAGGCAAGTCCAACCTTCTGACACTGTAACGTGACATCATTTTCTATAAAGTTCACACTCAAAAACATGCTATCAAGTTAGAGAACATCCTCCCCATCCCCTAATCTCAATGTTGTAAGAAGGTTTATAGTGTTGCACTGAGCGGTATTCACAGCTCTCCCCAGCGGCCCACAGCTGCAGGCTGGAGATGCATACGAGAGTGTGGTGGATCAGGGAGGATTCCCATACCAAAGGCATCCATTTCACTTGGGAGTTTTTGAGGTATGTGAATCTCAATCGCAAGTCCAGGCATGCTAGACCACAAATTCTGAGGGTTGTGCAGTAATATGTGTTCAAGCCAGCCCTCCAAACAACTCTCCTGCATGATGGAGTTTGGAGTAAAAAAAACAAAAAACAAAAAACAAAAACAAAACAAAAACAAAAAAAAACCCAAAAAACAAAAAGATGCACAATGCAACTTTAGTGGAAGTCTTTCCATCTGGACCTCCACCTCAGGTTCTGCTCCTACAGAAGAATTAGACCCATGAAGAGAAACCACACACACACACACACACACACACACACACACACACACCTGTTCTTAGCCATGTGTGCTACTGCACAGGTATAATCCAGCATGTAGGATGTTAAGGCCAATGCCAGCTTGAGCCTGTCTCACAATAGGAAGAAAAAACATAAAGACTTTAAAAGGATTCTATCTCTTTCCCACAGTACCTCTTGAGATTCCTATCTTTCCCAACCTGACCCAAGAGGTGCTGCCCCATATAAATGGTCAACATTGTCTCTATTACATTTCCTTTATTGTTTTATTTTGCTATACTTTAGCATTTTTAACTTTTTATTGAGTCTTTGTGAGTTTTATGTCATGTACCCCAATCCCAATCATTTCCACACCCCTTTGTATCCATACTCCACTTTTGTACCCCCCAAAAGAAAATAAAAAACACAAATAAAAAAAACAAAACATAAAAACATCTCACTGTGGAAGCAGTGGTGTGTCACATGCCCCCGCGTACGCCCTTTCGGCCACACACTTTTCTTTGCAAATGTTCATGGCAATGAGTCATTGGCCTGGTTTGAAGCCTCTGGCTTCTGCTATGCTATCAACCCTGGATCCTCACTGGGACTCCTCTTGGATATCCTGCTGTTGACCTGTGTCATGGAGACCCTGCAGCTTCGGATCTGCAGGACCAGCCCTTTCGTGTATTCCAGCAGTCCATAGATGAGGTGGATGTTAGGGTGGAACAACTCAAAGCTCTGAATCCTGGTCTAGGTTGTAGCTGAGTTGGTCATTCACACTCCCACTCCATTCCTCCCATACTAACACCAGCCAGCAAGGAGCAAGGCCAACTCTCACCCTCACATGACTGGTTAGCCTGAAACTTTCTTTGTAAACCATATTGGATTTGAACTCACCTGCCTCTGATTCCCCCGTGCCTAGAGCACAGATGAGGACCACTCCACACACCTAGCCACAACATTTGCTTTATAACTATATCTGGCATCCTGACCTGGCCTGTGTGGACCAGTCCAGGCACACAGCACAGCTGTTAAGATGATGAGTCCCTTGGGATTGACACTCGCCACCCTCATCTCTGTGTACAGAGCTGCCAATCACTGAGGCTTGCGTTGGACTGAAGAGAATCAACCCTGTCTGTTGGATAGACTCAGAGGTGAAATTCACCCCATGAAGAGCCTAAGAAACAATCCTTACAACAAATGAATATAATGGCATGGTATATGTTATGTGGCTATACACTGGCTTTAATTACGAGAAGAGGAAATACACAGAAGAAACTGGTTACTGAGCCACCTGATAACCATGCTAAGCCAGGAAGCTTGCAGAGTAATAAGGCTTGTAATTTTATGCCAGCCTCTGTAACTGCAGGCACCATCTTCAGTCACTTAACACCTCAGGCCTGACACTTGGTTCAAATACTTGCCTTGTCATCTCTGCCCAGACACTATGTTGGTTTTTTTTTTTTAATTAAAGAATCGAGTTGAATGTGAAATAAAAACAAACACAAAATAAAACTGGGCTGCAAACCCGAGGCACTAAAGGGGGGAGTCATTTTCAACCCCCATTAGCTAGTTGCTCTCAAATTACCCATGTAGAAAATTGCCCAAACTTTTCTACCCAAACTGCATTTGTTTCTGATTTTAAACTGAGTTCCGTTCCTAATTTTTCTCTCCTTCTCCAGAGTTTCTATCTTTAGGAAATATGGAGCCCGAGTTCTATAATTTGCACTTCATTTGAACGCTAATGAAAAGAAATGCTCCCTTCCCCTTCAAACTGTTTCCTCAGTCAATTAAACAAATCCTCTAAGTGGAGTGTGTGAAGTGATTTGTGTCCAGGAACTTCATTAGTACTTCATTCTGGAATTTGCAATTTCTTAAGCCCACATCCTTTAAAGTTTCCACCAAGCACACAGAAAAATGGCCCAGGTGCAGTCCCTCACCATGGGAGCAAGCAGAAGCAGATCTGAAAAAGTCAAAAGGTATTTCTGGAACCTTCTAGGTGTTCAAAAAGGCTTCCAGGGGATATTTTGGCTGCCAACTTATGTCCCTTTCAGGTTCCCTTCAGGTCTGCAGAAAGGACCAAAGCAAATAGCAGGTGCTTACTTGCTGAACTAATAGATGTCAAATTACATTGTAGACACAAGGGGGGACACACAAAATCAGATCAAAAAGAAAATGAAAGCAGGTACTGAGAGACCATGGCTTTTATTTCAGTATTTTTCAATATTGAAAATATGATGTGTTTGGGCCCAAGCATAGAGTAGGTCGCAGGCGGCAGCTCCGTACTCAACCCCAGAAAACCGAGAGAAACAGGGACTCCCAGGAGCTTGAACTCACGCAGCATCCCAGGTAAGGTAAAAGCAACACTCTCCCCAAACAAGGAGCAACCGGGACCCACTGGGACCCAGGAATTCGCTCCTGGCCCGGGGCGGGCTCCATCCGGTTTGGGCCCGAGCACTCACAGATCCCGGGAGGCAGCTCTGCACCCAATC
>NW_021604638.1:12183223-12190864 GCF_004785775.1 Grammomys surdaster | reverse complement strand
GAGCACTCACAGATCCCGGGAGGCAGCTCTGCACCCAATCTCGCAGAATCAAGAGGAAGCGGGGCTCACAGGACCTCTGTGCCAAGCAATTTCTTAGGCTAGGAGGTGGCAGTTCTTGCCTCCAATCAGGGAGCAACTGGGACCCACTGGGACCCACTGGGACTCACTGAGACCCAGGAATCCTCTCCTGACCCGGAGCCCAGGCCCCTTCCGGTTTCCACCTGAACACTGAGCACATCTTGGGCCTCAGCTCTAACTCAAGCAGCAAAACTCATCCCAAACAGTTCTGACACAACCTAGATAATAGGAAAGACAGGCCCCAGTCAGAGACAGCACTGATAGCACAAAGGCGATCCAGATGGCGAAAGGCAAGCGCAAGAACACAAGCACCAGCAACCCAAGGTACTTGCCAGTATCAGAACCTAGTTCTCCCACATTAGAAAGTCCTGAACTCCCCATATCACCAGGAAAACAAGAACCAGATCTAAAATCACTTCTAATGATGATGCTAGAGGACTACAAGAAGGAAGTAAATAACACTATCAAAAAACTTGAGGAGAACACAGGAAAACAGGATGAAGTCCTTAAAGAAACACAAAAATCCTTTAAAGAATTACAAGAAAACACAAACAAACAGATGAAGGAATTGAACAAAACCATCCAGGACATAAAAATGGAAGTGGAAACAATAAAGAAAGCACAAAGGGAGACTATCCTGGAGATAGAAAACCTAAGAAAGAAATCAGGAGTCATAGACACAAGCATCACCAACAGAATACAAGAAATAGAAGAAAGAATCTCAGGTGCAGAAGATACCTTAGAAAATATCGACACAACTATCAAAGAAAATGCAAAATGCAAAAAGTTGTTATCTCAAAATATCCAGGAAATCCAGGACACAATGAGAAGACCAAACCTAAGGATAATAGGTATAGATGAGAGTGAAGATTCCCAACTTAAAGGGCCAGTAAATATCTTCAACAAAATTATTGAGGAAAACTTCCCTAACCTAAGGAATGAGATGCCCATAATCACACAAGAAGCCTACAGAACGCCAAACAGACTAGATCAAAAAAGAAACACCTCCCGTCACATAATAATCAAGACACAAAATGTACAAAACAAAGAAAGAATTTTAAAAGCAGTTAGGGAAAAAGGCCAAATAACATATAAAGGCAAACCTATCAGAATTACACCTGACTTCTCACCAGATACTATAAAAGCCAGAAGATCCTGGACAAATATCATACAAACCCTAAGAGAACATAAATGCCAGCCCAAGCTACTTTACCCAGCAAAACTCTCAATTACCATAGATGGAGAAACTAAGATATTCCATGACAAAACTGAATTTACACAGTATCTTCCCACAAATCCAGCTCTACAAAGGATAATAGCAGGAAAGATCCAATACAAGGAGGGCAATCATACCCTAGAAAGAGCAAGAAAATAATCCTTTTCCATCAAACCCAAAAGAAGATAACCACACAAACGATGTCTCCATTATTAGCAAAAATGACAGGAAGCAACAACACCCTCTCCTTAATATCTCTTAACATCAATGGACTCAATTCCCCAATAAAAAGGCATAGGCTAACGGACTGGATACGCAAACAGGACCCAGCTTTTTGCTGCTTACAGGAAACCCACCTCAGTGACAAAGACAGACACTACCTTAGAGTAAAAGGTTGGAAAACAATTTTTCAAGCAAATGGTCCTAAGAAACAAGCGGGAGTAGCCATCCTAATATCGAATAAAATCGACTTTCAACTTAAAACTATCAAAAAGGATAAGGAAGGGCATTTCATACTTGTCAAAGGAAAAGTCAACCAACATGAACTCTCAATTCTGAATATCTATGCACCAAATACAAGAGCGTCGACTTACATAAAAGAAACCTTACTAAAGCTCAAAACACACATTGCACCTCACATAATAATAGTGGGAGACTTCAACACCCCACTCTCAGCAATGGATAAATCATGGAAACAGAAACTAAATAGAGATACAGTAAAACTCACAGAAGTTATGAACCAAATGGACTTAACAGATATCTATAGAACATTTCACCCTAAAGCAAAAGAATATACCTTTTTCTCAGCACCTCATGGTACCTTCTCCAAAATAGACCATATAATTGGGCACAAGACAGGCCTCAACAGATATAAGAAAATTGAAATAATTCCCTGCATCCTGTCAGATCACCATGGTCTAAGGCTGGTCTTCAAAAATGACAAAGAGAATGGAAAGCCCACATTCATATGGAAATTGAACAACACCCTACTCCTTGATAATCAGGTAAGGGAAGAAATAAAGAAGGAAATTAAAAACTTTTTAGAATTTAATGAAAATGATGATACATCATACCAAAATCTATGGGATACAATGAAAGCAGTGCTAAGAGGAAAATTCATAGCTCTAAGTGCCTACAAAAAGAAACTGGAGGGAGCATACACTAACAGCGTGACAGAGCACCTGAAAGACCTAGAACAAAAAGAAGCTAATACACCCAAGAGGAGTAGACGGCAGGAAATAATCAAACTCAGGGCTGAAATCAACCAAATAGAAACAAAAAGAACTATCCAAAGAATCAATAAAACTAGGAGCTGGTTCTTTGAGAAAATCAACAAGATAGATAAACCCTTAGCTAGACTAATCAGAGGGCAGAGAGACAGTATCCAAATTAATAAAATCAGAAATGAAAAGGGTGACATAACAACAGAAACTGAGGAAATTAAAAAAATCATCAGATCCTACTACAAAAGCCTATATTCAACAAAATTGGAAAATTTGGATGAAATGGACAATTTCCTAGACAAATACCAGTTACCAATGTTAAATCAGGACCAGATAAACCATCTAAACAATCCCATAACCCCAAAAGAAATAGAAGCAGCCATTAAAAGTCTCCCTACAAAGAAAAGCCCGGGACCAGACGGTTTTAGTGCAGAATTCTATCAGACCTTCAAGGAAGACCTAATTCCAATTCTTTTTAAACTATTCCACAAAATAGAAACAGAAGGTACATTACCCAACTCATTCTTTGAAGCCACAATTACACTCATACCTAAGCCACACAAAGACCCAACAAAGAAAGAGAACTTCAGGCCGATCTCTCTTATGAACATTGATTCAAAATTACTCAATAAAATTCTAGCGAACCGAATCCAAGAACACATCAAAACAATTATCCATCATGATCAAGTTGGCTTCATCCCAGGAATGCAGGGTTGGTTCAATATTCGGAAATCCATCAATGTAATCCATTATATAAACAAACTCAAAGAAAAAAACCACATGATCATCTCACTAGATGCTGAGAAAGCATTTGACAAAATTCAACACCCCTTCATGATAAAAGTCTTGGAAAGGTCAGGAATTCAAGGTCCATACCTAAACATAGTAAAAGCAATATACAGCAAACCAGTAGCCAGCATTAAACTAAATGGAGAGAAACTTGAAGCAATCCCACTAAGATCAGGGACTAGGCAAGGCTGCCCACTCTCCCCCTACTTATTTAATATAGTATTGGAAGTCCTAGCCAGAGCAATTAGGCAACACAAGGAGGTCAAAGGGATACAAATTGGAAAGGAAGAAGTCAAAATCTCACTATTTGCAGATGATATGATAGTGTACTTAAGTGACCCCAAAACTTCCACCAGAGAACTCCTAAACCTGATAAACAACTTTAGCAAAGTGGCTGGATATAAAATTAACTCAAGCAAATCAGTAGCCTTCCTCTACTCAAAAGATAAACTGGCTGAGAAAGAAATTATGGAAATGACACCCTTCAAAATAGTCACAGATAATATAAAATACCTAGGTGTGAACCTAACCAAGCAAGTAAAAGACCTGTATGACAAGAACTTCATTCCCCTGAAGAAAGAAATCGAAGCAGATCTTAGAAGATGGAAAGATCTCCCATGCTCATGGATTGGAAGGATTAATATAGTAAAAATGGCTATTTTGCCAAAAGCCATCTACAGATTTAATGCAATCCCCATCAAAATTCCCACTCAATTCTTCTCAGAGATAGAAAGAGCAATCTTAAAATTTATTTGGAATAACAAAAAACCCAGGATTGCGAAAACTACTCTCAGCAATAAAAGAACTTCTGGAGGAATCACCATCCCTGACTTCAAGCTGTACTACAAAGCGATAGTGATAAAAACTGCATGGTATTGGAACAGAGACAGGCAGGAGGATCAGTGGAATAGAATAGAAGACCCAGAAATGAACCCCCATACCTATGGTCACTTGATCTTTGACAAAGGGGCTAAAACCATCGAATGGAAAAAAGATAGCATTTTCAACAAATGGTGCTGGTCCAACTGGTTGTCAGCATGTAGAAAAAAGCAAATTGATCCATACTTATCTCCTTGTACAAAGCTCAATTCCAAATGGATTAAAGACCTCCACCTAAAACCAGCCACACTGAAACTAATAGAAGAGAAACTGGGAAAAAGCCTGGAATACATAGGCACAGGGAAAAAGTTCCTGAACAGAACACCAATGGCCTGTGCTCTAAGAACAAAAATTGACAAATGGGACCTCATAAAGCTGCAAAGCTTCTGTAAAGCAAAGGACACAGTCAATAGGACAGAGCGGCAACCAACAGATTGGGAAAAGATCTTCACCGACCCTACATCTGATAAAGGGCTAATATCCAAGGTATACAAAGAACTGAAGAAATTAGACTCTAGACAATCAAAGAACCCTATTAAAAAATGGAGCACAGAGCTGAACAAAGAATTCTCAACTGAGGAAGTTCGAATGGTTGAGAAGCACCTAAAGAAGTGTTCAGGATCACTAGTCATCAGGGAAATGCAAATGAAAACAACACTGAGATTCCACCTTACACCAGTCAGAATGTCTAAGATCAAAAACACAGGTGACAGCACATGTTGGCGAGGATGTGGAAAAAGAGGAACACTCCTCCACTGTTGGTGGGATTGTAAACTGGTACAACCACTATGGAAGGCAGTATGGCGAAATCTCAGAAAACTGAACATAGTGTTACCTGGGGACCCAGCTATACCACTCCTGGGCATATACCCAAAAGAAGTTTCACCATACAACAGGGACACATGCTCCACCATGTTCATAGCAGCCTTATTTATAATAGCCAGAAGTTGGAAAGAACCCAGATGCCCTTCGACAGAAGAATGGATGCAGAAAATGTGGTACATTTATACAATGGAATACTACTCAGCTATTAAGAACAATCAGTTCACAAAATTCCTAGGCAAATGGATGGAGCTGGAAAATATCATCTTGAGTGAGATGACCCAATCTCAAAAGAACATACTTGGTATGCACTCATTGATAAGTGGATATTAGACCAAAAGCTCACAATGTCTAAGAACCTACATACAGACCACATAAAACTCACATAGAAGAAGGAAGACCAAAGTATGAATTCGTTGGTCCTTTCTAGAAGGAGTATCAAAAGTTTCAACCAGAACTCCCAAAGTCTAAACCAGAGAACACAAAGGGAGGGACGCACACACCTGTATAGGGAATTGAGGGTGTCCTTGTTAGACTTCAGTGAAAGTGGAGGGCCAAGGTCCCCGAAAGTTTGGATTCCCTACTGTGTGGGAATTCGAGAGCAGGGAGATGGGACTGGGAGGATGTTTGGAGCACACCATCACAAAAATTAGGAGGAGTGGGTATGGGATAAAGGATCTTGGGGGAGAATGAGAAAGGAGATAACATTGAAAGGTAAATACGTATAATACCCAATAAAAAACCCACACAGATAAAGGATTTTTTTTAAAAAAGGGAGTTTACTTATCTTAAATTAATTTCAAAAGTTTCTAGGAGTTGCAAATTGGCTAAGATCCTATTTTAAGCTCTCCACAAAAGAACTTAAATCTCTGATCAATATTCTCAAGAGAGAGGTAAACCCTAACTTCCTCAACAGTTAATTGACAGAAGAGAGGTAATCTCACAAAAAGTAGAAAAAGCTATTTCCAATCGATATATCATATAGTCTGATTAATTGTCAGTGGTGCTATAAAAGTCCTTTGACAAAAGATTATAAATATAGATTTATATATCCTTAAATAAGGTCTTCATGACTCTCTGAGTGTAGAAGGAGCAACTGTTGGCGCTTCAGCCCTGATTTTACAAGAACTCTGAAAAATTGGCGTTAAAAATAAAAGAGGGGGAACGGTACCCCCTCAGAAGGAGCCCCCCTGAAATACTCTCCATCATGCCTTGTTCACTTTTCTCTCTCTTAAGCTGAAAGCTCATGGCAAATCTCTTGCTGACCATGTTGGTGACCTTGGGCACCACCAAGACCAACAAAATTTTGCCACAGATATGGGGAAGGACCCTCATACCCGTAAAGGGAATGCCCCAGACCCAGTTCCCTTATGGAGCCGAGGACTGATATGCCTGTCCAATACCACAGAAGGCACAGCTAACCGGCTACCATAAATATTAATGAAAAAAAAAATAGATACACTCACAAAGCCAGGCCCAACCATAAATACGATGAATAATAATTTACATCCAGGGAAGAGAAATCTCCCTGAGAATCCCCTTCTTTTTTCTTTCCAGGCAAAAATGAATCACCCGTGATGCCTGCCATTAGAAGTTCTAATCCAGATGGGCCAGAAGTCAGGATCCTCGCCCTTACCCTCACCCCCTACCTTTTCCCAGCTGCACAAGGTTCCCTGAAGCTTGGCAACTGCAAGATCCTGCTTGGAAACTGCAGATAGACTCAAAGCAGTGTACCATATCATCTGAAGAATAGCAAGGAGACCATAACTCAAGCAGTGTACCATATCTTCTGAAGAATAGCAGGTTGCAGTCCTCCTCGCCCCCACGAATAACTAGGGCCTGCCAGTCGGGTCAAGTGGCACCCAGACGTGGGGCTCGAGACACGGACCCCTCTGGACGGACCCTCATTGAGAGGATGTGCGCAGGACATCAAGATTAAGTGAGACAGAGATCAAAACCCGCGACCTGTCATCCACGGAACCAGGTTGATGCTGCCATCAAGAAGACGGTTGAAGTTCATTACCATCAGCCGAAAATTGAAGAGGATCCAGAAGTGACTCTGCAGGAGACTGACACAGCTGCCAGCTCCCCTGCCTCCCCCCTACGGTCGACCGCTAGACTTCCACGCCCTCCAGAAGGGCTCCTGGTATGCCTGGCTTTGCCCCCGTTTCTCTCGATAGAGAGCTTGGCCTCTTGATCACCACAACAAAAATTGGCTTTTTCCTAAACCAAGGCCGCCCTTGATATGGCCGCTAACATTGGGGAGCCTTCCTTTATGACAATATTACACCCCAAACTGACAAATGGTTGGTAAATTGAACATTTACAAGGGACTAGGATGGCTGTGAGTTAGCCCAATGACGGGATTATTGTAGGTCCACTTCCCAGGGGCCCACCCAATGCAGCCGAAAAGGAGTGCGTGGTGCTGGGAGTGGGTGCAGCCTACATGGCCTAAGACAGGGCCCTCACCCTCCTTTCACCCACATCGGAGTCCCTTGACGTTGCCCATCGTCGACAGCCTAAAACCTTCGACCATCGATGTGACTCGTCTCACATCAGTGTTTTGGGGTTGTGAACTTGTCTAAGACCCCCCATAATTAGACATCCAAATTCAAAATTCACATAGTTGGGATT
>NW_021604638.1:12161257-12178223 GCF_004785775.1 Grammomys surdaster | reverse complement strand
TGTATACAGTACCAGTGTACAAACATACAAGTGTATACAGTGCCAGTATACAAACATATAAATGTATCCAGCACTAATATACAAACATAGTGCTTCTGTGGTTTTGTAATTTTACAAAGGAGTAGCAATTAATGACAAAACTGTGGAAAGTGTTCTTCAAGAATATAGATAACAGGAAAACGTTGAGCAACTTCATAATAGATAGAGCTATAATTGACTTAAGCGAGCCTTTTAATAAAGCCTGCCAGCACATTTATTACTTGATATTGCATTGCCAAATAAAAGCTCAATGAAACAAAATTGTGTAACCTTTGCTAATGGCCATATGTTCATTCCTGGTACAAAAGAAGTGGTTTTCTTAAAGTTTGGCTCTCTAACAAGATAAATCTTCAAAGGAGGGAAATGAAGCCAGTCTACTATTTGGCAGCCTGTGTTGGGTTTCTGAGCCTGTCTCTGTCTGTCATTTGACTGTACTCTGCAGGAAGGCAGTAGCACATGAATACTTATGGTCCATGCAATTCTTGGCAGAGATCCACGGGGTTTGCACCACACACGCATCCACAGAAGCTGTGACTTGCTCAATAGGATGCAGCTATTTACTCACAGAACCCTGGTCCTATCCTAATGTCAGTCCACTCTCTCTCCATTCCCAGAAGACATTGCTGAAGTCTTTTTCGGAACTTTCTAGAATCCAAAGTAAGGATGCTGAACAAGATTTATTTTATTATTTATTAATAGACACTTTGACACACACAGTGTGCTATATCTTCAGGATGGACTTGAATTCAGTGTAGTTGAGGATGACTTTGAATCTCTGATTCTCCTGCCCTCACCTATAAAGTGATGAAATTATAGGCATAAGCCACTCTTCTCGGTGTATGTGGTGCTGAGGTTCAAGCCCGTGACTTTCTGAACACTAGGCGGGTCCTCTACCAACTGAGCTGTTCCTAACTGGGGCTTTCAGTGCCCAGAATCTGTAATAGCAAGTGGCTAAATGTGATCCTTAAATCAAGTATGAGACTGGCAAAGCCACTAGAAAACAGAAGAGCAGCTTTCTCCCTCACGAAATCCCCACACTTAGGGAGGAAAGTATCCTCACTCACAAGATCCTCCCTACACAACTAAAGCTTCCAGAGAGAATAAGCCAATGTTCTGCCTCCAACTTTGGAAGTACACATCCCACTCTGTCCCCTCCGGAGCGTTTTCATGGCCTTATCCCCAGCATGAGGCCTCTGGGGAGATCCATGCATGGATCCAGAAAATAAACACCCAGCCCTTAATGAGCAGTGTTTTGTTTTCCTCCCAGCCATTGTCCTGGTTTTTTTTTCTTTTTTTTTTTGTTTTGTTTTTTTAGCACCAAACAGTGAAGATGTATCAGCATCCTAAGACCACTGCCTAATTAAAAGAAAGTTGTAAGAACTAGCTCCCTCTTGGGATTTCTCACCAAAGTACAAAAGTCCCTAAGCTGAAAAACACACATTTTTTTTAAGAAGGTACTATGGGATTGCAGGGTTTCGAGTGCCTATGATCCTTTTCTATCTTTTTTTTTTTCATCTATCTAAAGAGTTCTCTCCAGCAGAGACCAAGACCCAGAAGTCTGGAGCTCAGCAGAAGGCTGCAGGCAGCATACACTGCCAAAGCAGTGTGGTGGGTCACAGTTCCTACTGTGATTCATTATGCAAGCAGGCTATGCTCTGATAAGCTTTCATCGGCTTCTACTCCCCAGGCTGCTGCATCTCCAGAATGGAGATGTGGCTCCTGCATGAGACACTCGTGCAACCTCCCAAGTGAAATGTGTTGCCCAACTGGGCATCATTCTTAGTTAACATGGAGTCCTTCAATTAGACGAGGACAGAGAACAAATACCCCCTATTTGGGCCATTCTTTTGATTAAACTGACAGTCACATCATAAATCTGTGTGGACTGAGGGAAGAACTAATAACCAAGATCTGAAATGGAAAGCACATTGCAGGGTGTAGAAAAATAAATATGCAGAGACTAAACCGCTAACAGAACAGGTGTGCACACAATCAGTATTCTGTAAGCCTTTACGTAAAATGTCAATAGGGTCTTTGTGTTCCCTTTTAAAAAAAAGAAATGCCAGTTTCCAGGTCTCAAGGAAGGGGTCGAAACCTCTTTATCATTCCCCAGAACTCCAGAAACCGTTTTACAGAGTTAAAGAGCCTCTAACCAGAGGTTTATTAAAACTTAACTTATTCAAAATGTGTATGTATACCATGGATCTTTTTTATCTTTGTATGTATGTATGTATGTATGTATGTATGTATGTATGTATGTATGTATATGCTGTTTACAAGTGTACCTGTGTTCTTGTGTGTTCATGTGGGTACACACATGCCATGGTACCCATGTGGAAGTCAGAGGGTAACTCAGATCTTGGTCTTCTCCTTCCACCATGTTTGAGACAGGTTTTTTAGTAGGACAGGTTAGCTGGAGAACACACTTCTGGGGACTCTCTCTCCCCTACTTGAGAACTGCCCATTGCAGACAATTACTGTACGTCCAGTTTTTACAATGGGTTCTAGGGATCCCAAGTCCTCATACTTGTGTAGGAAGTACCTCACCCACTGCAGCCTTTCCTCTATCGTAGTTCTTCAATCTCCTGTTAAAAACTTATTTCTTGACTCATCATCGGGAGCTGATAGTAATTTTTTTTTCAGTTTCACTGACAAGTTAACAATGGTCACATATAACTGAAGCTCCCACTACTGGGTTAACACCCACCGCCTTTTAGCTCTATGCATACCATTCTCTTTTTACCTTCCTGTTTCTCAATGATCCCGAGAGTTCAGTGTTAAGATTCCTGGAGTCTAGCATTAAATTATATGATTCAGATTCTGTGAGACAAAAATAAAATGGTCATATTTGATAGTGTTGATTAGTGGGATATTTATATGTTCAATAGAATTTGATCTCTTTATCTTCATTTTAAAGACAAGCCAAAGGCTCTCAGAAGAGGTTAACACTAATGAATGTGCTTTTTATTTTTATGTTATCTGAAGCTAACCTCTTATTATGAGTATGTGGCCCTTGATTGCACAAGAAAAAAAATCTTGAGTATTATAAATTCTTCAAAGGAAAAAATTCTCAAAAAAGACTGAAAAGGGCACATTCTGAAGGACAGGATTCCAGAGGTACCTAAAGTCAGAAACAAAGAGATAGAAATTTACAGCATCAGCTACCACGATCCAGTATCTTCCTGCCTTTACATAAACCTGGTACCACACTATTCAACTGGTCTCCCAAAATCAAGAATGCTGGACCATTTAATTCCTACACTTCCTACAAATAAGAAGGCACCCGGCCTCTACACAAGCCTCATTTCTTGCCTCTTCTCCCCGAGCTTTGGCCTTTGCCCAAGTCCTTTTTACACCTCAGCTAAACTTCCAGGCAGCCTCCCAATGAGACAGATAACCCAGAGTGTCTCCAGAGCAGAGTCTTAAACAACAGGTGGTATTGTGCTCACCCTGACATGGAAAGCACAGGCTGGATCTACACAGCCAAAGGATGAGGTTCAGGATGCAAGGCATGGCTGTGACAGCTAGACTGCTCTGGCCCTTGACACTGTAACTCCACTCAATTCATAGCGAAAGTCAGCTAGGCCTGGTGAATACACACACCCTGGTAGTGGAAGTATAAGATCAAGACAAGCCCAGTGATCATCATAACAAAATCCGCTTTGGTTAAGGCCATGCCTAAGGCTTAACGGGCACATGGGGCTCCAGTCTTTGCAACAGCAGTGAGGCAGGTCTCATGTAACCTGTTTGCCAACTGCAAATAGGCTGCATAGCTCAAGTGATGACATGCAAAGGTGAACTCAGGCAGAAATAGCCAACTCAAACACACACGTACACACACACCGCTGTCTGTATGAGGAGCTGGGGTGACCTAGAGTATGAAGGTATGGATGAAAATGCCTACCAGGCACTGTGGCTTCAGCCATCGCTATCACCACAAAAACTAAGAGCCCTTTACTGACGCTATGACCTCAGCTTGAGAGGGTCCAGAGCACAGGAAGAAACTGGAAGTCCAGTGTAGGAGAAGCCCAGACTAATCCCCTACATCACTGGTCCAGCTACTGTTCCCAATCATCCCTGAGGATATGCAGAATGGAGGGATGATGAGGATACCCAGCAACCTTTCTGTTGAGATCACATTAGCCACTGACTATTCTCATCTCCTCTTGGGTTTGTAACTAAGCAACCTATAAAGGTGGCAGCATGCCAAGCAGTGGGACTCTTTGCTATACCCACCTCCTCATCACAGCCCCTACCATTTGACCTAGGGAATGCCCACCCCACCTTCTTACCTCAGATAAGGTATCAACTCTTCAGGAACACCCTTCCCCACTGCATGTTCCCAGCATGTTGTTCTTCCAGACTCTCCAGCCACTGTGATTTTCCATTTGTGTGTGTGTGAGAGTGTGAGAGTGTGTGTGTGTGCGTGTGTGTGTTGTTATTTTTATGTCACTGTTCCTAACTTGTCTATAACCCTCACAACTTGTCTATAAGCCTAACTTGTCTATAAGCAGAGACTATGTCTACTACACTACATAGAGTCTGGCACACAGTAAAAGTTTAATAAATCTTCATTGAACACCTGAAGGAATAAACCGTCATTTTCATCTTCCCAGATTTTATATTTTGTTGTTAGGAATTAAGAAGCCCAGCATCTGGTTTGGGCAACACTGCTTAGGAACATGGTCAGGGAACATGGCCAATCTTCCTGACACTGACCCTCTCTGAGGTTTGAACTACATGAGTCTCAGGATCTATAAAGATGAGGAATCAGGCCTAGATGCTGGTGACCCGCTCAGAGCAGGCCTGGATGCCAGGACAAGCTGCTGCTTCTTTCCTGTCTTCAGTAGTCAGATAACTGCATCCAGCAGTGTTTGCTGTATTGCCTGCAGGCATTGCAAAACGCACAAATTTGGAACAGGGGTTCCTGTTTTCACACACACTCACTGTCTTAAATCAAATAACAAATGCAAGGTGGCAGGCAGGGCTGGCAAACAACAAACGCCATGTGGAATGGCACAAAAAAATCTAACTCAAACAAACCTTTCTCACTTAGGAATGATAAACACTGCAGACCAAGGCAGTGTAAACCATGAGCAGTCAGCCCCTTTAAAAATATAACCATCAATCTGTTGTTAAGCCCACAGCCAGTTGCAGTATTAATCACACTCTTCTGGCAAGAGAATCCATTTCCCAATAAAGTTTGAGTGGCAGGGAAAAGGCAGAGCCAACCGCCAGGAGATAAACTCCACTTGCAAGTGATCTAAGGAAAGCTGCTCTTCTGGCTGGCTGCTCTCTCGCCATCCTGCTGCTAGCACCAGACACATAAATACACACATGCCACACCACTTCCCACATGAGACTCCATGGCAGAGTGCTCTGCAGTACTGTTCAGGGCTCATTTCTCACAAGGTATCACTGTGTACATTTGAACACAGACTGCCCTTAGAAATTAAGAGTCCTTTCCTAAGCACAGCCACCATCTGTACTTTCTCACAGTCTCTCTCCACTCCCCCATTCCTTCCTCCTCACCCTCTGACATGTTCTCCTCCTATAACTATCTTCTATCTCTATCTCTTTTCTCTCCCCTTCCCGTCTCTGCTTGTTCATTCCTCTCTGTGTCTCTCAGGCTCTCTATGTCTGTTCTGTCTCTGACTATGTCTCTGCCACACACACACACACACACACACACACACACATACATACATACACACATACACACACACACATGCATACATACACATATACACATACATATACACACATATACACACACACATACATACACAAACACATACATACACACATACACACATACATACACACACACACATATATATACACATACATACACACACATACACACATACATACACACACACATACACACACACATACATACATACATACACACATACATATACACACATACACATACATATACACACATACACATACACACACATAACACACACATACACACACACACACATACATACACACACACACACATACACACACACACACACATACACACACACACTGTCCTCCTTTGCCACTAATCTGGAGCCAATCACACTAAGTTGTATTTCTATTGTTCTGCCTGCCTCCCTCCAATTCTTATAATGTCACACTCGTGCTGGGAGTAGGGTAAATCTCCAGGGTTTATCTGTACTATTTCTTTACTTAAGTAGTTATTAGTGGGTATCTTTCTTGCATACAATTGTTAGAATCTTTTTGACCAATATAATTATGAATTCTTCTGATGTTGATGTCCCTATATTAAAATTGTACATTAATTTTGGAAGAATGATATTGTCTTAGTTAGGGTTTTTACATGACCAAGGCAGGTCTTATAAAGGACAACATTTAATTGGGGCTGGCTTACAGGTTCAGAAGTTCAGTCCATTATCATCAAGATGGGAGCATGCCAGCATCCAGGCAGGCGTGGTGCAGGCAGAGCTGAGAGTTCTACATCTTCATCTGAAGGCTGCTAGAATATTGGCTTCTAGGCATCTAGGATGAGGGTCTTAAAGCCCACACCTACAGTGATACACTCACTTCAACAAAACCATGCCTCCTAATAATGCCACTCCCTGGGCCAAACATATACAAACCATCACAGATATCATTACATTACTGACTTTTTTCCTATTCATAAACATGGTATAACTCTCTGCTTCTATAGGCCTTCCTTCATGGTGCTCAGCATTTCTTTAGGTAAATATCATATAATTTTTGGTTAAGTTAAACCTTATAGACATCATAACAGTTGATACTGTGAATAACATCTAATACATTTTATCAATTTATTATTATAAAACAGAGGGAAACTACTGATTTCATACGTCTATACCATCTGACATACTTGTTGAACTTACTGGTGCTAAAAGTCAGCCTGATAATTTTCCCTTATATTATATTAAGTGCAAATAAGACAGTTTGCCCTTTCCTTTAGATCCATATAAACTTTTGTATATTTATTGCATTACCTAACCCCGAAAAGCATCTCTATTTATAGTATGAGAAATCGTGCCTATTCTTGCATCTTAATAATCTAATAAGAGAATGTTTCTAAAAATCCATTTTTGGGAAAGAAAATGCTTTATTTCATCTTACAGATTACATGAAAGGACGTCAGGACAGGAACTCAAAGCAGGAGCTGGAGGCAGGAACTGAAACAGAGGCCATGGCGTGGTGCTGCTTACTGGCTTGCTCCTCTTGGCTTCCTCGGCCTGTTTTCTTACACCTTCTAGAAGGATTTGCCCACTATCGGCTGGGTGCTTCCACATCAGTCATTAACCAAGAACAACCCCAACAGACTTTTCCCACGGGCCAATCTGATGAAAACATTTTCTCAGTCGAGGTTTCTCTTTCCAGATGACCTAGCTTGTGTCAAGCTGACAAACCAGCACAGTGACCGTGAACTCCTCATTCTCCTCCCTCTATCTCCTAAAGGCTAGAATGCCAGAAGACCTGACTAACAGTTCTCATTTCAATTGAGTTAAAGAATATAGTCTGAATGGGATCAATTTTTAGAAACCAGACACTGACTTTCTAGCCTCACAAATAAATAATCCTTCTTTTTAAAAATGCTCCATGTATTCTCAAAAATAACTAGATGTGTATAAAACTGTTGACCATGTTACTGAACGCTTCTTTAATATCTATTTATTTTGCATGGGAGGTGGGGTACATGCTACAGTGAGCATGTAGAAGTCAGAGATACTTGGCTATCTCCTTCTACCATGTGAAGCCCTGAGATCAAACGGAAGCCATTATATGCGGAGGCAAGGGTCCTTATCCAGAGACATCCAGCCAGCTCATCCAAGCCTTTTTTGTTCTACTTTGTCTGCTTGATAGGTTTCCAAGAAGGGTTTATTGAAATCTCTACCTAAAATGATAAATTGTCTATTTATTACTGTAATTCTTGCAATTATGCTTTGATGTAGCTTGCACTGTATTGGTTGTATTTTCTTATGACTATTATATCTTCTTGGAACACCATGCAATTGGGGACATTTCCAGACTAAACCATTGCTTTGCCTCTGCCTCTTTGCGTCAATGTTACCTCCATCTGATGTTGAAATTGCTAGACTTGTATTACGGTAGCTATTTTCCCAGAATGCCACTTTTAGCCCTTTATTTTCAACTTGTTCTTTTCTTGCATGTATGTGCCTCTCAGAAACTCAAGGAGAAGATTGGCTGGCTCTTTTGGTAAGCCAATCCAAAAGTACCTGTGTCTTAATCAGTGAGATTAAGCCTCTCATCCTGTAATCACTGATACCACAGATTTGATTTATTTGTCTTGTTTTATGTCCCCCACTTATTATGCATTTTTTCTTTTTGCTTTCCTTCTCTTACTGAGTAGAGAAAATGTTTTATTTTTTCA
The DNA here is from genome assembly GCF_004785775.1 of Grammomys surdaster. Lineage (NCBI taxonomy): Eukaryota > Metazoa > Chordata > Mammalia > Rodentia > Muridae > Grammomys > Grammomys surdaster. The sequence continues at coordinate 12,169,792 of NW_021604638.1, read as the reverse complement.
GATTGCACTTTTGAAAGATATAAATTATGGATTGCAATTTTCATGGTCACTCCTAACTTAAGTCCAAAACTAACACTTATTTTTTCACATAATGGTAAAAGATTATTCATAGTTATGTGACCCCAATACTAAGATACAATACACAGACTTTTTTCTTTGTGCTATGATTCTGGGCATAGACTTGAGCTCACACATTGGCACTGACTAGAAATTAAATTCCAGTTATGACCCACCCTGACATCTCCAGGAGCCTGAACAAAAGAAATGGCCAGCACACTGTGCCTTGCTTAACACCCTGATTAGAGCAAGAGTTTCTCTTATCATTCACTATCAGGTTTGTTGTTGTTAGTGTTGTTGTTTGGTACTGTCCATTTTGGATTTGGAATACTATTTCTCCACAGGAGGGAGTTCATGGCTGATACTGTAAACCTGGCCAAAGCCCATGACTCGGATAACCCTGGAGAGGAGAGAACTCACTACTGTTATTCTGATAATTAGAAAGAACATCAAAGTGTTTATTCACATAGAGCAGTGGTGCCATCAACTCTGGCCATAGAAGTTTCTTTCTATCTTGGAAAATAGTTAATGCAGAGACCCACAACTACTCCAAGTACTAAGAATAAGTAACTGCTGAGTGCTCGGGCCTACGTGAGACATCAATATCAGCATCCCCAAGGTCCTGGTAATGCCTCAGAAGAAGGCATAGAAAGCCTGCGAGATCAGGGAAGTGGGACAGAGTGCTGTGAAATGCTGCCTTCTGGACATGACATGGCCACCCACTCGTGAACTCACTACCTCTGTGATTACCTGCATGAGATCAAGCCAAGAAGATCAGACAAATTCCAGCAGGCAGCACCTACAGGACTCAGTTGGTTATGAAAAAAATGGAACGGTCACAAAGAGGGGCAGGGAACATATTGAGGGGTGCGGGGGAGCAGTAAGTGGTAAACATGAGCAAGATACATCATAGACAGGTATGACACCGTCTATAAGTAAATAAGTGTTAGCCTTTATAAATAAGCAGAGTCTTCAGAGACTGACTGACTGACTGACTGACTGACTGACTGACTGACTAGAACTGTACTTCTGTGGGGAGACAGGGATGTTGCAAGTCCAGAGGGTAATCAGTTCATCTTAAGTTGGTTCTAGCCCTCCAGAACAGCCATTCCCTGCCTACCTCTGTAGCAAAACTAACATCCTATGACTAATAGATTTTTAAAAATTGGGAATCTATTAACTTAGTGGACCACTAGCTTCCAACAACCCAAAAGCAAAGACTGTTATCAGATAGCACCTTGGGCCTATAGAAAAGGTGACCCCACTTTGCTCTGGAACTGCCTCTCTGATGTATTTTAAGTTTGCCTTTCTTTGTGACTTTCTTTGTTCTGTAAAGCTTTAAAACTTCATGAAACTGCTTCCATGTTGGAACACACCATTCTGGGTAACCTAAGTCGAAATACCTCCAGAATAAACTACCTCTTATTACTTTTAAGAAATGAAATAAAATGAAATAAAAAAAAACAAAAAATAAAGACAAATATTTATATGACCACTTATTTTGGTAACTTTATTAAATTATAACTGATATATCCTCTATTTTAAATTTGCAAGTTGGTGATTATTAGGCTAAGGGAGTGTCCAGCTGACACTATCACCACAGTACAATTTCTTAATACTTTCCTTCACCCCCAAAAGCCATTATTACTCTTGTACTCAATTTTCAGTCAGCTTCCAGTCCCCACTCCAACTCTAGGATTATTTACTTCCTGTGTCAGTTTGGACATTTCTGAAAGTTTCAAATGCAGGAAATTCTTAGCTCATGGTGAGTCATTGCCAGATTGTTACATGGCTCATCATTGGGCCAGGTGGTGGGTACACAGCACTCTGGCCTATCCATTTCTCAGCAGACAAAAGCCCAAGTCTAGCAATGGACACAGGTGCTGCTTTGTAATAGAAAACTCCCTGAGAGTACCGCAGCCTAGTACTCTGGCACGCTGATATTTAACTTCTCCAAGAAACTGCCAGACTCTTCTTTTAAAGTGGGTATAAATGGCACATACTCACCAGGCATGCGTGCATATGGTCCCAGTGTCTTTACAAAGCTGCCAATGCTTGTGACGTCATTCACTCTCAGTATTATATTAATCCTAATGAATGCAATTATTATTTTAAATTACTTCTATAATTTAAAAAAACAGACAAATAGATAAGTATACAGAACACATGCATACATTCTGTGGTCTTTAAAAGGGAAAACAGCAAAATTTTTGGAAGGATATCAAAATGATAAATAGGGCTGCTCCTGGGTAACAGGATTACGTGACTCTTTTCTTTCTCCTTTTCTGTATCTTCCTCTTAGACAAGCAACTGGTGTTTACTTTTATAACAGAAGTAAATTAACTTGAATAACTTAACAAGATAACATAAGGTATTTTGCGGCTAATACAAAGCTTATTTTATCCACCTTAATATTTCCCCATAGTGACAATTACGTAAAGTTTCCCTTCAGCCTCCAGTTGGACTGGCGGGGTAGCTGATGTTATTAATTAGGCTCCAGGGAAGAAGTACACAGCTTCCAGAGCTCTTTCAACATAGGTGGGGGCCTGGATGCACAGCCGTTGTCACCATCCACGGAAGCAGTTCAAAACCTCCTCCCGTCACAAGCCTCCTATGCTGGTCCAGGCTTTCTCTACTCTGCATTTGGCTCTCACACCCATATGCAGGATTTAGTTATTTCTGTTTGGTTGGTAATAGCAAAGCCTGTCTCCCCATGTGTGTTAGAACCACTACTCAGCGCATACACTGGGAATCTGGCACTGAGGCATACCCAGGCACGTGTAACTGAGCAACAGTACCCTGGTGTGCCTCCTGAGTTTATAATCTAAGACTAAACAATGTGCCCAAGGCACAAGCAACTGGGAACCCTAGCTAACAGAAACTCAATAGAGGGTGTAACAGCTTGGGGGAAGGTTTTCTGTTGTCTATGTAAGAGGAGAAGGAGGTCTCCAGGAGGAAAGACTTCTCTGGAATTTGGGGTGTCAGTTGGATGAAGTGTCTACATGTCAGGATTATTTACACAAAGGCCCTGAGCAAGGACAGAAGGACCAGACCAAGGGAAGAGCCTTCTCTGTCTGTCCCAGGCTCCCTTCAAATGCTTTCCACTCTGCTAGTCTTTCAAGGTCACCATTAGATATCTTTCTCCCACTAGACTCCACACAAAGGACAGACACTGGGTTGTAATGAATATCTTGGGCAAACCCAAGGCCAAATGCAAATATAACCAGCCATGTTTCCTAACCCAAGTCATCTAAAACAAGAAGCTAGCATATCCCAAGCCAAGTTCCCTGTATCCTGCACTGTAAAGTGTGCTGCAGTTGTAAACCCCTACACCTCCCTAGGCCTCCCTAGACCTATCACATTTTACAAAAGAGGTGCTTAGCTGTACATCAAAGCCACTTTTTCATGCTAAAGGCTGTACCTTGCTGAATTATTTCAAAAATGTCTTAAACATCAGGAACCAAAGCAAAATCTTTGACTAGAGGGGACTATGTTTTATGGCCTGATGAATAATTTGCGGTAATAACGAGTTATCCATGCCACCAAGCGTGAATTACTAATTTCCAAAAGACCCCCAAATTAATAAAGCACATTCAACCTTAAACCATTCTGAACATAATCTTCCTTTGAGGATTCAGAAATGCCTGGAAACACTTTAAATTAGTGAATAAGGACTATGACTCTGGGTTGTCACTTCTATACAAAATAATTCAATAAAACCCCCACAAGCTTAAAGCTCACTAATCCTACTGTTCTAAGCAGAAAGAATAGCTCTCCCAGTAGAAAACTGAGGTAAATGCCACCAGCACTGGGCACAGAAGATATGTCATTCATGAATGTCAGTGGTTTTATATTTCGTGTATTTCAGGTTTAATGAATACAGACAAATCCATTCTGCACAGGCATACAGTTATAGGCATCTTGACTAAGGTCAACTGATAGCCACTACTATCCAGATATAGAATATTTCTAGTGTTCTTCCAAATTCCCCCATACTCTTTTATAAGTGGACTCCATTTCTTCCCTCTTGCCCCTGGCAATTTCCAGCCCTATGATTCTGCTTCCTGCATGATGTCATAGAATCAGACATAATGATGCTTTGGAATGGGCTTCTTTCACTTTTCTTAGTCTTTTAAAGTCGCCTACGTTGCTCCGTTAGCTTTATCTCCTAACCAACACAGATCTTGGACATCCCAGTGGGTCCTGCTTGGCTCACAGCAGACTCCTTTTCATCGTTCACCGTTTGTGAGGTTCCTCTGTTGGGTCCTTTGAGTCACCTGATATCTTCCTATATTAAAGACAGGACAAATCTCTATCTGTAGAGGGATCATCAATTTTTGCAATGAATGAAGCTCTAACTCATGAGTACATGGCCCATGAGACTCTGGCCCAAGCACCAGGAAGGGTTTTAGTAGGGACACAAAATGAAGCTTTACTCACCTGCGTATCATGATCAATGGTCAACTTGGAAAATGCCATTTTCAATGGCATTTAAATGGGATTTGAAATACTATATCCCACTGAACAAAGTTCTCAAACACACACACACACACACACACACACACACACAACAAATGTGATTTTGTGCCCTATGCTACAATTTGGCTCTAGATGGATTTCCAAGGATGAAGACTTTCAAACGTGCTCTGACCAAGGCAGCTGTTTTACTGACCCAGCAATAAGAGGTCATGCTCTAGAAGGATGTTGGAAATCAAATCTACAAGGACACAGTACTGCTCAGATTCTTGTTCAGTGTTGCCTGAGGTCCTTTTGCTTTTTGAGATAGAGCAGCTTCGTCTGCACTAAGGCAGTAGAGAGCTCACCTCATCATACACACTAGAGAGCCTCTCATCCAAGCTGTTCCAATCCAGGATCACAGACCTTCACTCCAGCACCATCAACTCTCTGAGTATTTGCTCAGATCCTCTGTGTGGCTATTCTATATCATGTTAGGAGAATCAGCTTTTCCACAAGTTAGAAATACAGTCTGAGAGCTGATAGTCTTGAGTTAAATTTCTACTTTGGCTCTTTAACTTTGGATATACTACCACAGAAGGCCTACTCTAAAGGAGTTTGATGAGCAGTGTGTTCAAACCAGGCACTCACTCTCCCTAGCCCACTCCACAGGCATACCCACTGGGCTCATCTCTCCTGGTCTGCATATATAGATGGATGTCAGTGGGGCAGAAGGACATGTAAAACATCTTCCTTTTCAAAGTTGTCAGCTCTGAATAATAAAGTCTGGAACCCACCCCACAAAAATCCAGTGCTAACAAGTCTACTTTCCAAAGTATTTGTTTCTTATGGTCAGAAGAAAATATTAAATAGAAAATTTCAGGATTAAATAGATCGTACTTCAAATATGCTTTTATTCTACTACACCATTGAAATTATCCATCTTCAATATTGGTATTACTGATGGCAGCATCCAAATGACTTAAACTTCAGGTATAAGATGCTTGTGTGTGTGTGTGTGTGTGTGTGTGTATGTGTGCATGTGTTTGTGTGTGTGTGTGTGTGTATGTGTGTGTGTATGTATGTATGTGTATGTGTGTATGTGTATATGTGTGTGTGTGTGTATATATATATATACACATGTACACACATATACATGTATATATGCACATATACATATGTACACATATATACACCTCTGTGTATTGGGGGGGTACCATCTGAGGTCCCAGGTTATCTGACAATCTTAGATTATATCCAGATCACCACTGTACTTGGCAAAAAAAAAAAAAAAAAAACCTCTTCTTCTGATTCTAGAACAGCCCCATCTCTTAGCTTGTTGCTGTTGGCTGGGGAGTGGGAAGAAAGAAATGAGAAAACAACAAATTTTCTAAATCTGTCTTCCTCATGCATACAATAGCAGTAATAATCTCACCCTGCCATGAGGCTTACATAATGGATAATAACAATAATATCAGCTATTATGAACAGAAAGCATATTTAAGGGTCAAATGTCATGGAAATGTGTATTCCTTTTATTAATTTTAATCCATGCACCCAACCCTCTAACGAAAGAATATTATCATCCCCAGCTAATAATGAGTTGCTCAGGGATTCGAAGGAATTGGCTCAAAACCACCGGGCAGCCAATGCTGTGGTGAGAATATGAATTGTTCTCTTTATCCGTTACATCTAACTTTATTCCACTCTGGACGATGAAACTCAAATAATCAAGGGATTAAAATGAGAAGAAGAGAAGGAATGAAGGAAGAAAGGAAAGAAGGAAGGAAAGAAGAAAGGAAGAAGGGAGGGAGGGAGGGAGGGAGGGAGGGAGGGAGGGAGGGAGGGAAGATGGAAAGGAGGAATGGAGGCAAATAGGAAGGAGAGGGTTTCAGAGGGAGGGAGGGAAGCAGGGAGGAGGAAATGAAGAATCAGGCGATCAGGCATTGCCAACATAAATCAGAGGTTTTAAATCATGATCCCAATGAATGGTTTATGAGGTCCAGCTGAAGACATGTGGTCACCTCCCTGCCCCTCCCCACCCTTCCCCAAGCCCATTGATATCACAGTAAATAAGTACAATAAGACGGTATCATAATACCACTGGGAGCTTGTAAAACACAGACAGCAGGTGGGGAAGCATGGATCACAGACCCAGGGCACATGGAGAAGGGATGTCAGGGCTGGAAGGAGAAGAGAGAGGCTTCCACCATGGAAGCAAGAGGAAGGGTCAGATAGTCTTTTACAGAGCTCACCAGGACTAAGTGTCGGCCTGCCAGGGCTAATTCTCCAAGACCAGAAAATCCACTTCCTAGGCAGAAATGAGACATGTGAGCCCCAAAGGACACTAAGTAATCTTTCAAGATGATTCCTAAGCTTAAGAGTGGGGAAGATCACCCCTCCCCCAAAGTGTCCCTCCCCAGCTTAACACAGTAGAACTTCCAACACCAGTCCTACAACGTCCAAGTGCAACCTGCCAATCAACTGAGCTATCCATGACACGCAAAACCAATCAACTGTCTGCACCTCTGCCCCCACCCTAGCTTCCTAAGATGAATCAAGTGAATTCACCCAACCCCTGTGGGAGAAAAATCAATGCTAGAAGAAGTAAGCCCATAGAGCTGACTCTAGGGTAAGGGAGAATGCAGAAACAGACAAGACTTGTCAGACGCTCCTCCTTACCAGCTTCGAGGACATCAAAAAGGACAATGCATACAGTACAAAAGTAGTTTGTTGGAAATTTTAATGCCCTGTGGACACATTTATTACTATAATTTATTACATCTGTGATGCTTGGGGTGTCTGGCAAAAGCCCGCCACAAAATTATAATACAAATAAAAGGCATAACCATATAATCATACAAAACAAAATGCACACAGGCAAACCACCTTCATTTGGATGCACACAACACAAAAGGCGAGACATGAAAGGCTAGGAAAGTGTATCAATGACCTCGCCTACAATTATGGTGGATATTCATCCTTATTTTCTAAGCAAATAAAATCATTAATATTCGTCACATCTCAAATAATTCAGAAAACCACCAAAACACTAAGATACAGGCCTGCACAATGGTCACGAATACCCAGTATTTGAATTTTGTTGCTAGATCCCATGTAAGGGTGGACGAGAAGAACCAACTTCTGAATGCTATCTTACACACAAAGAAGCATGTGCACAAACCAGAGGACTCCATAAAAAGATAAATTTTTGAGATTTTTCTATTCTACTCTAAAATACATGTTGAGAAATCTGGGTTTTTTTTAAAAGCAAAGAACGAAAAGAAATAAGTTTATGGAAATTAAAACAAAAGGGAAAAAGAAATCTACATAAAGCCAGAAGAAAACATTAAGAAAAGTTCTCAGAATAAAGCCAAAAAATTCGGTGAATAAAAGGTAGAGTAAAAGAGACATACAGAGAACAAGCCCACAAGGTGAACGCCCACCAACGGAGAGCTGATGGGTAATGGGTCAAATAAAGGATAATAATTATGAAAACATGGACCGTCCATTTCACAGAACTTAAGAAAGAAGATCAAATCAACTAGATTGAATACCACAGTGGGAAAGTGAAAAGTACCATAAAGAAACACCCTGGCATTGGGGCGATGGCTTAGTGAGGAGGAGTGCAAGCATGAGAACAGGAATGGATCTCTAGCACAAAATCCCAGCAGAGCTGCATGTACCTGTAATGCCACTGTTTCATGGTAGAGACATGTGGATTCTAAGGGAACACTGGTCAGCTGGCCTGCTCAAACAACTGGACCCAGGTTCAGTGAGAGATCCTGTCCTGAGAGAATATGGAAAAGTAGGATAGAGGAAGGCAGCTTATACCGTCCTCTGTCCTCTGGCCTTCATATGTACACATACATGTGTGCACACACATACACACCAACAATGGTGTATGTTGCATACACACACACACATGGGATGGGGGGGTGGGACATTCTAAAGTCTCCCAGGAGTATTTACTCTGTGTGTGTGTGTGTGTGTGTGTGTGTGTGTGTGTGTGTGTGTGTGTGT
>NW_021604638.1:12136626-12161247 GCF_004785775.1 Grammomys surdaster | reverse complement strand
TGTGTGTGTGTGTGTGTGTGTGTGTGTGTGTGTGTGTGTGTGTGTGTAATAAGAGACACAGTGTGTAGACAAAATGAAACTATAAAGGAGCCGATGCTTTAAGTGCTGAGCTAATTAGCAAGGCTGACTACCAGAAGACAACCAGACATATTTTGAAATGTCAAGGAAAAACTGTTTTGACTCTACATATTTGGAGTTCTATGCACACATGCAACAGCCACAAGAACCAGGATGGAAATGGCTTTACAACCTCAAGAGCTAAAGGTGTGTGGGGCACGGTGGCACACAAGTCTGTAATCCCAGCAATGCTGGGGCTGAAGCAGGAAAACTACAAGTTCAAAGCTAGCCATGGCTACCTAAAGAGACCCTATCTCCAAAGAAAAGACCTGAAAGTATTCAAAAATCTACTCTTTTAAGAATGATGGTTTGTTGGGAATAAACTAAAACAAACCGAAAAGAGCATGAGAAAAGAAAAGTTAGAGGATGTTAGAGAAGCAGAAAAAAGAAGCCCAGAAAAATGTTAGAACACTGGGCTCAGGGTATCAGGACACTTCAGAAGGGCCAATCAGCTGGCAGGCACTGGATATAACGAAGGGAGGAATCTGGTTCTTCCACCAACAAAAGAAAGACAATAAGGAAACCAATTCCTAAAGCTGCATGGAAGATCAGACTCTAGCCTCATTCAAATCTCATGCTTTGCCCCTGGCAGCTAAGGGACAGGAAGGAGCACACACATCTGGCTGGTAACAGGCATTCAGTCACAGTTCTCACTGTAGAGACATTTCAATCATCTTACTCAGGTTTCCCATAAAGCAGAGCAAGACAAGGACATGTGGAGAGACACTTACCCTTATGAATAACAGAGCTCTGGGGAGGGGCAATAGGAAAGAAGCAAAATCAACCTGAGGGTTGAGTATCCATCAGATCATCACTGGGGACAGCTGAGACTCAGAGTCCAGAGACAGTGGCAGCCAAGCCTCAGGGAAGCAAACGAGAATGCAGCGTACTACTAAGAGGTGCATTTTCTATGTCACATGTAATATTTCATAACCCTGACTGCATAAAGAAGGAACAAGATTAGTATGTACCATTAGCTCTGGCCAGCAAACATTTTTGGCTCTCAGTTTCCCCAGCATATGATGAGATCAGACACTCTGGCCCAAACATGTTTGAATGGTACCATGTGACACCCGCTAGCCAATAAAGTATGATGAAAGTAATCTCATGCCTGTCCCTCTGCTATGAGGAACAGGAACACTGCAGACAGCAAGTGTCATTCTCATGAGTTGTCAAGCACAGAGGTCCCTTACTGTGGCATCAGTCCATGGTAATTCACAGGAGACTGATGAGAAATACACCTTTGGTATCTAAAGCCACAGGGAGCTGGAGATTTTCTGGGACTGATATTTTCACCAAGCCCAACCTGACTGATGCAATGCGTATTTCTTACTCGTTGATGGTGGCGTGGGTAGAGATCAGTTTACAAAGTTTGAAGCCCACATTATGAGCACAACATACAAGGAGAAAATAACAGAGTTCCACGCATCCAATAGTATCTGTTGTTGGCCAACAGAATTGAAATGGGAGGTTTCTCCTTGTATTTTAATCTCTTAAGCATAATGAGCATGTATGCTTCATCGAAAAATTAGATATTGAAAGTGAGGAAGATGGCTCAGTGGGTAAAGTGTCTGATGTGCAGACATAAGGACCAGTTTCTATCCCCAGGACCCAGGTAAATGCGAGGCTGGAGCTCATCTCCAGCAATCAGGACAGGAGGGTCCTAAACACCAAGAAACTGACTTCGCTTGCACGTCTTCAGTAAAATTCTTCAGTCAAATGTTCACATTCCCTGGGCAGCGTCTACTCCCTATTCTTAAGTCTCTTGCAAACGTGTTCACCTTTCATGAGATCCATCCACATTAAAAAGAAAAGAATATTAGAAAATCATATTCATAGAACTCAACAGGAAGTCTTATGCTCCCACAGATGCATGCACACACAAGTGTGCACATGCACAAACACACACCCACAAAACCAAGCAAGGTCAGGATAGTATGTCAATCCTGGAAATACTCTTCCAATCCCTTTCACCTCCCCATTTTCCAAACAGCATCCTGAGTGACCCTCAGTAAGTTTAGTCAATTCATGTCACCTCTGTGTCTGCCAGCACAACTCCTCACCATGGCCCGTGAGGTCCAGGAAACTTGGTATCATGGCACCATTCCCAGGCTTGGTACATGCAAATCACAATAGTTTTTCCTGGGTCTTTATCCTGAGCCACCCTCCCAGTTGTGCACCCTGGTACTTGTTTGCTGGCCTTGCTGTCTAGAATGCCATCCTTGAAGCTTTTTGCAAGATCTCTTCTCATTCTTCAAAATCCAGCCTAAATGCCTCTCCCTCCAGGAAACTCTCCCAATATGCCCTCATAGAGATTATGTCCCTGTTCCACAGCTCCTTGCTATCAGGTCTCTCTCCAACACAGACTTTACCAAATTATCCCTTGAGTATAGTCATCTGTTTAGGCAAGTACTGTCGGATTTGCCTGTTAGCACGAGCACTGCAGTTAGCTTATCTGTCCAGGTCAAAGCTGCACCTACAGCAACTAGCTTACATCGTACATGTATCAAGTCCTTAATAAATGGCTGTCCGGTGACTGACTACAGATGAGACAAGGGTACCCACTGTGAGGAAGGCAGGAAGAAGCACACACTGGTGGAGAGGGTATATTATTAGGGGAGATGTCTAAAGGAAGATGCTTGAGTTAATGTCAAGAAGTGATGAGGAGCTCCACGTACGACATGCCAGGCAAGGGCAACAAGACGCGCACAAAAGTCTGGCCTTCTGACAGAGCAGAGGCTGCAATCAGAGGACTCCAGGTATGTAAAATCCCAGAGCTCCTCAACTCCTGTGTTTTGGAAATGGAGCCATTATGACCCCCTTGGAAACCTTGGAGATACTGGTCACATGTATGCCGTGCTCTGGGAGGACAGGCCCACTTCACACCAAGAACTGGGCCCAGTTTCCCAAGCTATGTGTGTCCTGGCCTGTGATCAAGCAGTTTCCAGGCCAATGATACCGTGTGTTTTCACCCTGCTGCCTGCCATTAGCAATTTCTCCCACCAGCACTGAGAGGTAAATCACTATGATTGCTTCTCTCTATCACCGGCTGAGAACACGAGAGCATGGTGCTTAACTGACTCACCAGCCTTGTCCGCCAGATAGGGCATAGAATTCAGTACCGGCCATTGTGAGCCACATAAGACTTGCAGCCTCCTGTAGCTGGGCCGCCGCTGGATATTGAAGACGGGAGGATGGATGCACAGGAGTCTGTGTGCCCCGCTGCTCCCTGCTGCTCCCTCCTCTCCTCCCTCCCTCATGCTTCAAATCCACAAGATTCTACAGATGATCCCATCCATAGGTTTACCCCTCCACAAGGAAGCCATGTGTTTTGTGTGTGTGCATATGTGCATGTGTGTGCGCATGTGCATGTGAGTGTGTGTTGGGGTGGGAGTGCATGCATGTCTCTGTATATAGTGTGAGGGAGAAAGGAGAACACTGGATATCTTCCTCGGCCACCCTCCATCTAACTTTTTGAGATAGGGTCTCGGTACTAGAGTCACAAGTACACACAACTACATCCAGTTTGGTTTGTTTGCTCCTCCCACCCGGGTTCTGGGTATCAACCTCAGGTCCTCGTGCATGCACAGCAAGCACTTCACTGACAGAGCTATACCCCCACCCCTACCTTCTCTGCTTTATGCTCCTGCCTCCAGACCCAGGTCTGCAAATTCCTTCCTCAGGAGACCCCTGCCATTAGACAGCCTGGGAGGGAGGCTCCATTGCATTCCTGGAAACCCTAGAGTCAGCCTTGGGAGGAGTTGTCTCTTCCTCTCAGGACCTTTCCAGAGGGGCACAGGGCCTTCCTCTCCCCCATTCCTACTTACAGCCTTTCCCACACACAATGGCAGAGGCCCTGCATGCCTGCCCAGAATATCAACACGGCCTTCCAAATGTGCCGGGAAATCCAGGCACTCTCCCTCAGCCTCAGGAGCTGGCTGGAGAGGCTGCCATCCGGGGTACTGAGGGATGGGCCAGCTCATCTAAGCCCTTCTGTAGGAAGGCAAGCAGGAGGCTAGAGGCCACAGGCTCCCCTTCCAAAACAGCACAAATCCACTGGTTTGAGTTTGTCTAGCTCCCCGAGGCCTGGCATACAGGCAGGAAACTCTCAGAATAAAGGCTCTCAGTGAATCTGGGGAAGATTAAATTAAAAAGTCAAAGCCCTGAGCACTGGGAGGCATCTGCAACTATACATCTGCACCAGTTTATTTAAACTACTGTTGGGCATCACCTCTCATCGTAAAAGTGTGTTTCTACAGCACAAGGGCCTGGGCAACCACTTGTTGGACAGGGCTTAGACTAAGTGCCTGGAGGTGGTACCTTGGACAGCAGCAAGGGTGGGCGATAAGGAGTCAGAACATCACAGGATCAGATAGACTCCAGCTCAGTCATGTAGGGGCTATGCATCCTCGGGCAGGTCACCTAACTTCTTCTGTCTCTTTCTTCACTCAAAACATAAGTTCAATCAAATTGAGTCACCATGGATACCTGACCCCTAAGTACTACCAAAGTGGTAACCATGGTAACAATTAAGACAACGATGATGGTCCAAGAAAGTAATGGGCAAATTGTTAATTAGAGTTAACACAAGCATTTGTTCTCTGCCAGACATTGTTTGCTCCTTCAATTCCTGTGGTAATTCCTTGTAGCTTCTGACTTACAGTAGAAATCGGGGAATAAAGAGATGGAGTAACTGCCCAAGGTCACACAGCCAGTGATGACAAGAATCAAGCCTGGGCAGCCAGGTCCTTCCTGATAGCAAATGTGACTCTGACTCTGAGAATCTGAGTCCCTGAAGGGACATAAAGATTCTTTCCCCACATTGATTGTATAGGAGACACCTAAGGAGGAAGGGCAAGAGAGGGTGTCTCCTACAACAAAACCCTGGGCCTCTATATGACCCTACATGTCTTCTGTGTGGTTCTGACAGCCCTCAATGTCTCTTCTTCCAAGAAAACCAGTCGGTGTCCATATGCACAGACACCTAAATGCAACATCATTCCTGGCTGTGCAAAGAGAGCCCAGGCTCCCACAGATACCACAGACTACATGGCTGCAGGCTCCAGGTGAGGAATCTTATTCTCTCCATAACTCCAGCAAGGACAGAGCTGGCAGCCCACCTATCTGAGTGATCCACACTAGTCCCAAAAGCCCCGAGGGCATATTGAAATGTGTGACTTTGCCATAGACTTGTAGTTATCAAAGTTAAATCTTTAACCTGAAGTTAAGACTTTGTGTACTCACAGTCTTAGAGATGAAGTGCAGTAAAGAAGCCAAAAGCATGGGATACAGAGCAAGCTAACTTACACTGCTGGCTGTGCCTAAAAGCCATTGGCTGTGTTATCCCATCTCTGCCTCAGTTTCCCCACATATACAAAGAAGGCAACTATACCTAGAGGATCATTTTGAGTATACCAAGTGGTTTTTTTAACAGTTTAAAGAATAACAAGCATATGGCAAATAGCTCTCCCTTGGACATCAGTCCACTCTATGAAAGATGACTTGGTTATTTTGAGACCTCTCTTCCCCCAAATGAGACAAAACCTTCAAAGAAGTCACAAAAGAGGTGATATATCTCCCACACCAGATGGTATTTTCCCTCACAGGGACAAAGGACAGACTGGATAATACTAGAATTTGACTCTAAGTTGTAAGACAAAACAAACCACACTATACACTTAAGCATAAACACATACTCCTAGAATGTCTGAGCCCAGAGACTGTATTTTAAGTCTGTACCCTGCCTGCTGGTTGAATAGTACATTAGACCACCAGGAACTGCATCTATGACTCACAGAAACCACAAAGGTCTCATGCTGGAAGCCTTGCCTACCCAGTGGCCTGTCTGAAGTGTGAGCTGATTATGTCCCTCCTGCCATTCAAGCTGCTACCCAGGGATACTCAGCCTTACAGTGTAGCTCACAGGGCTTGACACAGGGAGACATAGACAGGATTTACAAGGCCATGCAAAAGGTCCCAGCATCACCTCGAGACATTTGTGCCATATCTGTCTTGCAAGAAGGCAGTATGGCAGCTTGCTTGCCATTCCTTGGTCACTCACACATCTAGACATTTCTCCATCATAATAGTGACAAGTTTTTGTATCATGAGTAGGGGAACAGGGGTCCAGAGGAAAAGGACAATGATTTTTTTCCTGACTTGTGTGGAATCTTGTTCAAGAAATCATTTCAGGATCACCATCTTTGAATGACAGCCCCTGAGATGGCAATGAGTCAGTAATGATGTCCTGTGTGCTACAGTGGACAGAATGTGGGATGGAGTTTTATGAAGGACATATAGCAAGCAGGGAGATGGGTTGAGCGCCCCCATACACAGGAGCCCACTCTAGTCTGAGGCTCTCAAGGACTCCTTCCTTGCTCCAGGCCCAGGTCCTGTAAGAAGGTGGGTCTGCATGTTGCTTTATGCAGACAATCCTTTCTGCCCAGGATATCCAGAGGTAACTCAAAAAGTATCCTAGCCCTACCGCCCAATCTTCACATTGATATTAGCACGTCCCAACTCTCAACTTCCTCCAGCACACATGGGCCTCTGCTTCTTTCTAAAAATCTCTCTGATTACTCACATCCACTGCAGCCAGCCCTGCAGGCACATCCCACACAGCTCTCCACCCACCCGTAGCATCCCCCACGGCAACAGTTGGCATGGAAGATGCTATCCTCAGTACTTCATTCGTCCTCCAAGGGCCCTATTCCTGTCTTGGGGCTTCTTTTCTGCTTGCCTGGGGTTACCTAGAGGTTATAAGTCATTGCCTTGAAAACTCTCACAGACGATGCAGGAAGCCTGTGAGAGTCAGAATTCAATGAGTATAGGTTGCTTTGACCTAAGAAGGAAGATCTACCTGCATCAATGTGCAAGGACACTGCCTTCGGTTTTATCAATGCAGTTAGAATGTAAACTCACTCCACTGGGTCAATGTAGAAGCTACGGTAAACACAGGCAAACCCCAGGTCTGTCTGTAAATTAAAAGAGCAATTATTATGGGGTGAGCTTAAGTTCCTTCAAAACTGTGAGCCTTGAAATAGAGTCTGACATCTCCCCTATGCCTGGAGCTGCACCCATATACACTTCCAAGCGTATCCTAACATCCCAGCCACAGAATTTCTTTCAATGTAGACTCTGCTAAAATCCAGGACCAACAGGACTCTTATCCCCAGACCTGGCCTTGCCAGAGCCAATGAAGTGATGAACACCTAACCAGACAAGGACAGATGATATAAAAACACTCACAGAGCCTGTCTAGACAGCCACAAAGGAACAGAGTGGGGAGCTAAACAGGAAAGTGGTACATGCATATGACTGTGATAGTGTGTGTGTGTTCACGTACATCTGTAAGTACTGGGATGAGGTTTGTATTAGTTAAGGTGCTTACAGACAGAATCCTGAAATTCCCAGGCAAAGCAAATGATTCAGTCAGCTGTCCATCTTCTCTGAAAGACACACAAAGATAAGAGAGCTCTGATTCTCTAAACCTCAGTTTCTCACCAACAGTGGGGTGAAAACAGCCTGGGGTTTTCTGGGAATTAGTTCCAGGGGAAATGTGCAGAAGTCACTGTCCGATGAAAACCAGTCAGCACCTCCTAATGTCGGTCAGCTTCAATGTTGGGCAGGTACATGGCAGTGTATTAGAACTGAGCCCTTGGCCTGGAGGCTCTGGAGGTAGCTTCAGACAGAAGCCCCACCTCACTGTATAGGCCTCCAGGGGGCAAAGCTGTACTGTCTTTCTAACCCTGGTCTCATTGAACTATAAAATGGAAATTCTAATGTATGGCTCTAATGTTAAAATTAAAATAACGTGGTAAATTATTCAGCCCAAAGCAGGTGATAAATCCCACCACCACTACCCCCAAAAACAAAATTAGGTTATTTTTGTCAAATACTTTGTGAAAAAGTCCTAAGACAGGCTAAACCTTGAGTTCCTGACCTATGTGGTTCAAACAAATAGAGATGTTAGGGGCAAATGACATAGGGAAAGATTTACAGCTCTTTGTCTGATTATTCAATATGGCTGCCAACGTGTTGTGAGACTTTTCCTGACAAGATGTAATGAATGGTTTATTCACCCCAGATAGGGAAGACAGCTATAGGAAAAAAACCTGCCCGTGTCCAACTTGGTGATCCAGTGAGCTTATTGGGAATGAAGGTGACTCCCAGGCAGCTGTGCCACCAGGAAGCCACAATACCTGCCACCCACCATGAAAGTCTCAGAACAAACTTTGTTACTAAAGAGTCCCAACTCTTCTAGTTTTTGCTGCTTGTTTAACCGAGGAGGGAAGAGTCTGCTACTGGAGTAGACTTAGGATCTCATGAGAGTCTTGTAGGTTATCACCCCAGATGCTAAGGTTCAAGACAATATGGTTACATCCAACAAGGAAAAAGCACAAGCTGATGCAAGGTGAAGTTACCCTTGACCATCAGTTACTGCCATAGGGGAGAAAACCTCCAGAAAACAAATCAAGTTATAGGCTGAGTGTTTAGGATTATACTTCTATTATGGCTGGAGAGATGGCTTAGTGGCTAAGAGCACTGACTGCTTTCCAGAGGACCTGGGCTCAATTCCCAGCACCCACATGGTGGCTTACAGTCATGTCTGACCCAGTTCCAGAGCATCTGACCCCTCTTCTGGCCTTTGCAGGTTCTGCTTGTATGTGGTACCCAGACATATATGAAAGGCAAAACATTCATACTCACATACATAAAATAAAAATAAATATTTTTTAAAGATTATGTATTTACTGTTCTCAAATTTGGTAGATCAACAGCATTTCATTGGAAGACACACACACACACACACACACACACACACACACTTATGAGACTCCAGACAATTTTTTTTAAATGTGTGTAATTAATTTGGGGAAATAAAATATTCAGCTGACCTAATTTTCGCACTGGGACTAAGAAACGTGGTATGTTTTTCATAAATCCAACAAAACGCTTTCTCATGTCAACATTCAGACAGACGTGTCACAGGAGAGAGAGCCAAGCGCCACATAAAGCACTCAGGGCCCACCTTGTCCCCTAGCAACTCCTTAGAGGCCAGTGCCTACAGAAAGCTCCTGACCTTCATTTGCTTGGTATGACAGAATCTTGTTGCTATGAGGACAGAAGAGACTAGAAATGACTTTGGGGGTGGGTACCCCAGCTTCCTTGTTCCTTGATGGGCAATTATGGGCTGTGTTTGACAGTCTGTCTCAAGATTCCCAGCAGGATGTTGCTCCTTTTAGAAGCCCACTCGTTAACCCATTCCCCAGAGGCTTTTCCTCACTTGGGAGCCCCATGAGTAAACTATCCCCACCTAAACGCTTCTCTTGTGGTGTGCTGAGGGCTATGGGACCCGAAAACTGAAACACAGAGGAAAACAAGAAAGTTATACAGAAGAAGAAGGAAGACAAAAGAAGACCGTGACCACTGGAAGATAAGGCTGGAGGAAGAACGACCCTTCAGGACCCAGTGACAGCAAAGACTGAAAAGGAACACCAGCCCCTGGGGCCAGGCAAGCCCTTATCACCACCTACCCACGACAGCCCAGACAACCACTGATCTCACAAATCCTCTTGTCCTCCTGCAAATGCCAGCAGGTCCTAAACCTCCTCAGCAGGTGCTTCCCAATGGTCACGTGACCCACGAGCTCTACCAAGGGAGAGGCCTAGCCCCACAGTCCTCCTCTAAGTCCACTGCAACACTGCCCCACTTATTCACACACACCTAACGGAGCCAGACGGCAGCCTTGGACAGAGAAAAACCCAAGACTCTATGGACAACAGGGACCTATGCTTTCGAGAAAATTCCTGGATGATGACGCAAATCTTGTCTTAAAGGATTCACTGCTGGAGGCAGAGGGATGGCTCAGGGGTAAAAGTACTTGCTGCCAATCCTGACAACCTGGGTTTGACCCCCAGGACACACGTGGTAGAAGAGAGCTACTTCTTATAAGTTATCTTCTGACTTCGACACATTTGCCTTGGCACACTCATGCCACCAACATACCAACACATAATAACTAACTAATCAGCATACCAACATACCGGCACATACTGTTAGCTAATTTATTAGTTAATTGTTCATTAATTTTAATAGGTATGGTTACCCTGCAAAAGTAAGGGACAGAGTTTTCAGAACTTCCTAGTGCCTTTGGGATAAGCCCAAATGACACATACAGTCAGGAGAATTATGTATCATGCTCATACTGAACCCATCTCTGCTCCCCACAAAATGTCATTGTTTCCCAAGTCACCAGTGCCACCAACCACAAGAATACCACCTGAAATCCCAGGCGACAGTGTTGGGAGATGTGTGAACCAGCCAGCCAACGAAACAGAGCAGCCAGGAGCACAGCTTTGATCTGACCCCATTCGGGTGCATAGCCCAACATTGCCACTACTGTGCATGACATCAGACAGCAAATGGAACTCTTTTGAGCTCCTGTGGGCCCTGACAAACAGATACAATGTCTACCTTCCTCTCAGGACATTAATATAGGAGAAATGCAAAATACTTAACATGGCCTGTTTCAAAGAACAGGTACTATAAACAAGACTTACTATTGCTCATGTCACTGATGCTGGGGACATTTTGACTCTGCGAACTTCTAAAATGGTTGCATCATGTCACAAAGCATAGCATAGCAGACAGACAGACGGTATCTAATCCCAGCTCCATAACTCACCAAGCAGACTCCTCAGAATTCATTTCCCTCACTTGCAAACGTGGGTAACATAACAACATCTACCTTACAGGGCTTCTGTGAGTACTGAGCAGATAAACACCCTGGCAGATGCCCAATAAGGAGTGCAGTGGCTGCCGAGGACTTAATTACATCCTACCTCAAATCAGCCTGCAATAGTGTCTCATGTGAGATATTGTCTGCAAGTACCTGACCATTCTGAGGTCAAAATATCCAACTGGGTGCTACTTTCCTAGGCTCTATTACCAAGAAGAAAAATGGGGCATGGTGAGAATTGTGCAGCTGGCCTTCCACACACCCAGCAGAGTGTCCAGTGCTAGCTAGGCTGCACGAAAGGAGGACAGAGACCAGAGTTGTAATAGAGCATGCTGGAAATGAAGATTCCCAGCCTGCCTCAAATGTGCTGATCAGTAACACCCTGTGTGTGCAAGCCTCCACCTTGGCTCTCACAAACCCAGGTAATTCTGAGACATACTGGTCTCTACAGATGAGACCCAATGCTTTTAGCTTTTCATTTATCTGCTTCCTGACCCCCTCCAGAGGATCAGCGACTGTGCCAACTCAACCACTGAGTCTTGACTCCTTTCTCTTCTCTGTCTTTCCTTGGAGATCCCTGTGAATAACAAGTTTTCCATGCTGCAGTCCTTACAAAACACAAAGGCGCTGGGCTCTGAGGTGGCTCAGTGGGTAAAGTGCTTGCCATCCAAGCATGAAGGACTGACTTCCATCCTCAGAACCCACAGAAGAATGTAGAACAGACATGGTGGCATACACATATACTTCCAGTCTTGGGGAGACAGAGACAGGAGGGTGATCCCTATGGCTGGCTGGCTGGTCAACCAGTCTAGCCAAAACAACAAGTTCCAGCCCAATGAGAGGTGTTGTCTCATACAAAAAAGATGGATGGCCCCTAAAGATGCACACCTAGAATGCAAAGGGTGGGGGAAGATAAGTATCAAATAATAAGGCACGGAATTTTAACCAGGATTTCAGTTAGATGTTTCCCTTTTGTGTCATGGAAGCAGCAGACTCGTTCATTTTCTGGTGCCCCAAGCTCTTCCCTTCACAAGGATATAGGGAGAAAGAGGTGGACAATTGGGTCTAGGCAAGCCAGTAAGAATCCAGACCAGACCAGCCAAGTAATATAACCAAGACACCCAAGAGTCTCTGCTCTGGCCACAGACAGTCATTAAATTCCTGGTCTACTCTGAGAAAACCACCATCCCTCTCTGAACCTCTCCACTTCCCAAGATCCTCTGCAGCTCATGCTTTCTGAGGCCAAATGCTGTGCAAACTTTCAAAATCAAAGTAGAGGGTTAATGCTTTCCCACCCAGAATTCTGCCATAACATATGGGGGACGAAGAAATCTAAACTGAATAATAAATATATTTAATACTTTAAGCATTTCTATTTCGACTTCAATGTGTGTGGGGGAGGATGGACAACGGGATGCTGATTTCTTCAAAGAATTTCCAAGAGAAATGAAGATTCCAAACAAAGTATCTGAAACTTCCAAGCAGTGTTGAATAAGGGAGAAAACAGCCTCGGATTGATATGCAGCTGGGGAAGGAGACAGCCAGTCTGCAGAGGGTGGACATTTCATCTTGCTGGCTATTCATCACCTTTAGAAAAGTTTGCCGAAAGAAAAAGGGAGCAAGAGACAGAAGAAAAACATGCATCTACCAATTTACTTGACTAATCTCCCCTGAAAACTAAAGAGGTAATACAACCCAAGACTCCACATGCTCCGCTGAAAAGTACAAAACACAAGGCACCATCTTCCATGGGGTGGAAGGAATGCCAGAATAAACGTTGTCACAGAAGATGAAAAATGGCAGCCATTTAACAGTGCTCACTGGTTAACGCCTCAATGGGCACGTGGAGCCAGCCCTGTTAACCGGTACTTCGTTCTCAGTCTAAAGGATCGATCCAGTAGCTATAATTACGCTACAGCAGCCAAAATTAAACCAGGTGTACACACGAGGGCTTCCCAAACACAGGAAGGGAAGGAGGGTCCTCAAGAATTCAATACCTGGACGGTGGCTATGGGGTCGAAGGACTGTAAACCCTTGGCATAGCTGTGTGAGTGTGTGTGAGTGTCTGTGTGTGTGTGTGTGTGTGTGTGTGTGTGTGTGTGTGTGTGTGTAAGAGAGAGAGAGAGAGAGAGAGAGAGAGAGAGAGAGAGAGAGAGGCAGACAGATGGACGGGAGACAGAGAGGGAATGAGTGTGTACATGTCTGACTATGGGTGTGACTCTGTGTGTGTGTGTGTGTGTGTGTGTGTGTGTGTGTACACAGTCTAAAAGAGTAGCATCTTGATCTGATGTGTTTGACTCTGTAACATTTTTAAAATGTTAAAATGATTTCATGGTGGACAAATCTGCAGCACAGAGAATCATCGAGATGAACGTCAGGGAGAATATGGGAACCAGATACATAGTGAGCTCCACAAAACTGACCACAACGCTGGCTCCTCCTCCACAGGGTCTTCCACAATGTGATTTGTGATCACCTGATCACTCGTGTCCATTTGTCTGAAGCACGGCCTCACTGTATAGTCCTGGCTAGCCTCAGACCGTCATCCTCCCCAGAGTTAGAATACAGAAGAGGGTCCTAAGCATGCCTTGCCCAGCAGTGTGGCCTTGATGCTCCTCCATCCATCTGGGTGATTGTCACCGCTAAGCACCAAGCTCACATCAAACATGGACTGCTGATGTAAACAGCAATACCTTGACTTCAAATGCCTCCAATCCTAATATGCCCTGACACTGTCTCATAACAGACCTTGAGAAGGACCTGTGCCACTCACTCAGTCAAATGAGTGCACAACACCATGAGAGGCAACAACGCATGCTCCAGAGTCACTCCATCTTAGAGAATTCATTAGGCGACAATAGAAGATAGATATGCAGCAAAATAAACCCGTGGAGACTTGAGAATCAGGACTGAGGAGGAAAGGAATCTGTCCCCTCAAGGGGCTTCTAAATCTCAACTTCCCTTCTCTGTTTACAGGAACCTTTCAAAGTCAAAGCCCCAGTCTCCTGGAACTGCATGCAGAGAAGGTGCCGAAAATCTACAATCGTAGAAACATAGGAAATGTCTCCGAAGCCACAGTATTTCAGGGTGTTCAAATCACTGCTCTGAGCCACACCATTGGACAATCAAAAGAGAGTCTCCAGGTCCTGAAATCTAAAGATGCCTTTTAAAGGATGTGAAGAGCCATGTCCTCTCTGAGCCTCTATTTTAAAGTTCTAAGGGATGCAATGGCCCAGTGTTGCCTCTAGCAGAACTCTACTTACGTCTCAGGAAAGGATACATGCTGCTTGCCATGTCCACACCTGGACTGGAGACTGCACACCCTTGCCCAAATCTCCACCCCTCTTTTCCTTTCGTAGTTGTTTTTCTTCTTTCCAGTACTCAATAAATCCATGAGAAAGAAGTATCAGAATGCAGTCATGCAGCCTATCCTATCTGGACAAACGAGGAAAAGGGCCAGCGTTCATCTTAAGGGAAGGAGACTACAGACTAAGAGACTGCAGTCGGATGCCTCTCAATATCTGCAGCGATGGGACCTTAGGTTCTTGTCAATGACTCAGATGGAAAGGATACTGTTCCAAACACACTAGATATAGGGTCAAAAGGGCACCGAAGGATCAGGAACCATGGGTGTCAACCAGGCTCAGGCCACACAGCTTCATCTTGGCCCTGAGCCATCAGTTGTAGGCTCTGACTTCATGCCTGGCCTTTGGTCCTGCTGAGTGTGATATCCACAGTCTGTGTTTACTTTTTCATTAGGTCTTACTTTCCTTCTACTGTACCTGGAGCTGAAGATGTGGACGTGGGCAGGTCAGATGTGGTCCCTGCTTTCGTTGTGTGAAAAATGTTTTCGTGAAGAAGACAAAAAACAATCCCCTTTCTACAAAACCAGACAATTACAGCGGAATTAATATAGGAGGATATAGGGGAATTTAGGAGATATATAGGGGATTATAAGGGGGAAATAGAAACTATTGCATATAAGAGACCAAGAGAAAAGCCAAGTTTGGGTTAGACAAATGGAGGAAAAATCACTTCAGCAGTCACAATTAAGAACAAGGCCTGTAATGAAGATGAGATTTAGAGAAACACTTTAGATAGAGGCCCAGCATATACAAATGTTCTGGGACTGTAAACAAATTTAGAATGTTCTAGAAGTTTTCAGGGACACCAGAAGGGCTAAATCAGGTAGCAGGAGAGCGGGAGCAAGCGGATGTAAACAAAAGCAAGGTGTGACACATAAGAGTAGAACATTTCACCTTTAGCCCATGAACAATGGGATGCTCTTGGAAGGAGATCATGAAAGTAAATAAAACTAGTTGATAATTTTAAAACTTGGCTCCCAAGTTAGGACTAAATACTTACCTTTGGCAGGAAGAGTGTCCAGAAAAGACTGATTAGAGAACTTATGTGTCCTTTTATTTTGGTTCTTTCCTGGAAATCAGGGTTCTGGTGTAAAGAATAGAGCTCTTTTAAAAAGTGAATTAATAATCTAGTGAAGAACAGAAGGGCTGCAGAGCCTATGTCCTGATTTAGAAAGGAAAGAAAAGAAAATTTCTCAAAAGAGATTTGTACCTTGATCCCCCTGAGCCTCACTCACCTTTTAAGAAACAGGCTATTCTAATTAGCCTTGGGATGTCTCAATACCACAGCATAAAACTGCATCAGAGCCCATCAGGTCTTCTCTGCAACATCTATACAGTTCTTGAAATGGGTTAGTAGTTTCAGATGGACATGCTTAGCAGTCAACCACAGTTTCAATCAAAAGGTAACCATGGGGGCTAGAGAGTGGGCTCAGAGATTAAGAGCATTGGCTCTTCTTCCAAAAGTCTTTGGTTCAATTCCCAGCACCCACATAGCAGCTCACAACTGTCTGTAATTCCAGTTCCATGGAATCTGACATTCTCAAACAGACATACATGCAGGCAGAACACTAATGAATATACATACACACGTACATACATACATACATACATACATACATACATACATACCAGAATAGCAATGAAAAACATATGTGCATATCCTGGTTCAGTGATAAGGGAGACTTCATCTTTTCAGTAGACAGATATTTAACCTGTCCCTAGACAAAAGCATTTTCTTTCCACTTCCTTCCCATTGCCAGTGAGAAGTCCCCAATTGGCAGGCAAAGGAACTCAACAGAAATAACAAAAACCTAGGTTCAGTGTTGGAAGCGCTGTGCATCCATGTGGCTTATAGTAGCTAGGCAACATCTATTTCACTCAAAGACTAGGAATGGCTTTCATTGAGTTGAATAGGCAGAAAAAAAAAAATGTAGAAACTCGTAGAAACTATACTTCCACAAACATACACACCCTGAAAGACAAATTCATTTATCCAACCTCTGAAGTATATCAAGAATAAGTGATGGAAGAAAGCTCACTGTAGACACGGGGGGCCTTGATGCTCCAAACGAATGGAATGGAGAGTGTCCTGTAGGATACCCAGAATACACTTGGCTTCAAAATCCTAAAGGCATTTATTTCATTCTTTCCATTCTGCCCCATGTTTTGTAATATAAAGGGCACTGAAGGGTCAGGAAACCAGATAAAGAAATAATGAGAATCGAGACTATGTAGAAAGATAGAATTGAGGAAGCAAGAGAGTCAGGGAAATGGAGCCTCGCCTTCAAAGGGAGACCCTAGGATACCTGGATGAAAATGGGGTGGAAATAAAACCAGTGTGGACTACAATAAATGTCTACTAGTTTGAATGAATCTTCCCAGCTTCAAAAAGTTTTGGCTTGATCAGTGAATTGAAGAACTCAAGAGCTGAACAGATGTGAGCACAGCGTCTATTAACCCTGTAGATACTGAGAAGGCTTTTACAATGAGGAGAGTCTCTGATTTCTCCAGCTCTGAGTGCTAGAGACTGCACACAACGTATTCGTGATATAAATGTGTCCCCTTCTTTAATTAAACTCCTTCTCTCATCAAGGGAAGGAGAAATAATCCCAATCTAACGTCTCATCCGTGATGAACTTTGCCGTCTCTCTTCTGTTTCCAAATGAATTTGGCTTATTAAAAAAGTAATGAGCTATTAATTAACTCTGCGCTCATACAAAGCTGTTTAATTCTCAATCTAATTAGCAGCAATCTGTTGAAGGATTCTAACGATTATTTTAAATTTGCTAACAGAAACATCTTTTCACTTTTCATAAGTTATTTATAGGCAGAGCTCACATCGGATCCTGCTTGGGTTTTAATTTGATAACAGTTTTCCTAGTTACTTAGCTCATCTACCATCTCTGTCTGACAGGGTTGAGAGCTGTCACCATCAGAAAAGCCCAAAATAGTATCAAGGTCAGTGACATGGCCTGGACAGGGTTTCTTGCTGTCTCTGACAAGCCTCAGATGGTGAGATACAGAAGGCAGAGGAAGAGGACCTGTGTCCCAACATTATTCCCACTGAGGGCAAACTCACCAATGACAGAGAGATGAATACAAAGCCTCAGATAGAGGATGGAAGGCATGGTATTACTGCTGGAGCAAAGTTTGGCAAACAGGAACGTATTCCATGCCCTCAATAAGAATTGCCCTTTCATAACTGATACAACAATGAACTTTCCAGAAACTCTTATTTAAGAAAGAATGCACACTGGGATGGGAAGATACTTAGCTGGTAAAATGTTTAACTATGCAAGCTTTAGGACATGAGGCTGATTCCCAGAACTGACATAAAAGAGCCTGGCAGGGTGGTGTACATTTGCAATCGCAGAGCTGGCAGGGCAGAGACAGGCAGATCCGTGGGGCCCATGGGTCATCCAGCCTAGCCTTAATTGGCAAATTCCAGGCCAGCGATAAACCCTGTTTTGTAGGTAGAGGTTTTGCTAGACATACTACAGTAAATTGTAAAACTATCCCATCATATTTTACATGCATACCTCTTATGATTTGCATTCTTACAGACACCAAGAGCTTGTATGTACATATTCATGTCAAAGGCTTTGTGATCCAAACCAGAAACTCTGTAAACATATGCCACAAGACTCACAGAAGATGAAATGTGTACACAGAGGCATTTTGATTCTTCCTCTGCAATATAACAAATTAGATTGCTGTCAGTGTGACACTCTTTCCTGCCCCCAAGATCTAATGTGAGATACCCCTGCTTTATTTGTGTCACTGTTGTCCCCTAACATCTAAGGAAAGATGGAAACAATTTTCTAGTCCAGGTCCTTCCTACCTGTCACCTGAAGAGGTAAAGTGTACAGTGGGTTGTAAAACCACATGCCCACACCAACTGCTGTGCGTTCTCTTGATGTGTGCCTCAGTCAAACACATTTTCTATGCCTCAGTTTCTTCTTCTGGAAATGAACTAGTTACTGCCTTACATGGTTCTTGCAAGGATTGATGAATTAATATCTCTAAAACTCTTATAACAGAACAGCACATAACACGCATGCTATAAGGTCTAAGGGAAATTAATATTAGCTGAACATTCTCCCTATAAGATACATAGACTCAGAGACACTATAAGGCTATTTACCTCACTAATCACAAAGCAAGAAATTCAAATTATAGAGAACATTTGGTCCCGGTGTGAAACTTTCTGTAGGCATTGTTTTTCCCTGTCCCGTTTTTGAGGAAGCATAGGTAGAATATTACATTAAGTGGCACCCTATTTGAGCCCTCACCGGTGGTATTATTTATTAAGTGTCATTACTCATTAAAATACTAATAATTCACTGGGTTTTTTAAAATTAAACACAGGACCTTGCAAAAATTAAATTTAAATAAGTTGAATACTAATAGTGTGGAAGCCTGGGGAAGTGTTATTCCCAAGTCTACTTATTTATTTATTTTACAAAAAAGAGTTGTGGTTATAAATAGCATTAATAATAACAGTAATAATAGCCAACATTTATTAAGCATTTACCTACATGCCAGGCACTCTGCTGAGTGGGTTTTTGGGCAGAACAGCATGTCAGTGTGTGTGTGTGTGTGTATGTGTGTGTGTGTGTGTGTGTGTGTGTGTGTGTGGTGTTAAAGAATCAACATCCATGATGATGATTTCTCTTCTCTCTGGGGTGCTTCTCCCCTCCCCCAGCTCCCTCCTAAGTGGCTTTCTCATAGAGCCACTGCCCTGAGGATGTTATCTAGCAGGGGATGCCCAGTTACCACATCGCTGCCCTCCAAAGTCAACCATAAGCTAAAAAGGTGCCAACATACGCAAGCTACCAAGAAAAGCAAAAGAACCAAACATGGTCCAATTGAGGACCAAGGTTTTTCTTGTGTACAGCCCAAGCAAGATCAGAAAATATCAAGGCGCTTAAAACCGATCTCCATATGGGTTGTGGTTTGGAGGTTCCCACTCTGTACCAGGTTCCTCTCATTTGGACTACCAATGACACCATTAAACATAATTCTCATTCAGGGGACAAGTTCATCTTGGCAATGTCTGAAAATATTGTGGGCCTTCTTACCTAGGAAAGGTGTATAGAAAGTATATAGAAAGAAGCACTTACATGCTGCTAAGTGCCCTATACAGCATAGCATAGGCTCCCATAAGAAGAGCTGCCTAACCCCAAATCCCAGTTCTATTTCCTGTGTAATCCAAGAATGAGCAACTCAGGCTGACAATAGGACAACCTGTGGGTCCCAGCAGGCACTGTCATCATTCTATTAGAAGCAGCTGCTTGAGTGAACCACTGAACCTTGCTTTTCTCTTCTTCAAGAGAGGAACCTGATGACATCATCTGAACATCCCTCAGCATAGCACATCACACTCAACAGTTATGGCAACCACGGGCTTGTTCTCAAAGCAGTTCTGAGGCCACTTTAATCTCCATTTCCCATTTAATACTAACTCTAGGTGCTGGCTGAAAGCTTTGCCTTTGGGAAATAAGTTCTAAACCATGAATGGAATTGGTCCTTGTGGGGGGACAGAACTCACAACACTGGCCTAATTAGTGCCACAGACACAGCTACTGAGCTGGCAGAAGAGTCACTTTTCTGATTGAGAACATCCAGCAGTGGGCTCCATACAATTGCAGTACAATAACAACAGAGCAGACCCTGTAGAATCAAGAATCTCAATGTCTACAAAGCCATCAGCCCTCAGATGCCCTTGGTGGGATGGAGGCCACTGGGTGTTAGGAGGGATTATAAACCAGAGCATACAGACGAGAAATGGAATGAGATCAGGAGAGTAAATCACTCATGGTCTTTCCTTGGACAATGCTCATTAAACAATACTGATATCAATGTCACAAAACTAATAACAGAATATAAAACTGCACCAAAATCCACCAGCTAAGTACCAGACCTACCTGCATGAGAAGAAATCCTATCAGTGTTCTCACCAGTCTTTCCTATCTCACTCACATTAAAGACTCCACCATCACCTCCAGAAAATCTTACCTGATGGGTCTCCATCCTGGGAGGCTAGCCCCTCTCTCTTCCCACATCCCCGTGAGCTTACTGCTATTGCTGATGACTTCACTCGTGACTATAATTATCTTTTAATTGATGAAATATTTTTGTTTATATCTGTGTTGTTACATGTGACACTGGACTAGAATAAAATTCATCACTGGGCTAGAGATAATGGCTCTGTGGCCAATAGCACTGGTTGTTCTTCCAGAGGACCAGGGTCCAATTCCCAGCACCCACACAGTGGCTCACAACCATCTCTACCTCCAGTTCTACAGTTCTAGAAGATCAGATGCCCTCTTTTGGCCACCACGAGCATCAGGCATGCACAAGGTGCACAAATACCCATGCAGGCAAAATGTCCATACATATAAAATAAGTAAAAAGAAAAAATAGAAAACCCATCAACCATGAATTAACTCCATGTGAGTTAATACATACTGAATCATGTAACTTGTCACACAAAATACTAGCCCCAACCTCAGAGACCAAAATACATTATAAATCTGAAATCTGAACAAAGCTGTCCATATGCCTGTGGTCCAGTAGTGGTCAATCAAGGCTTTGCTTGGGCTTCAAATTTGTCTGACCTAACCCTAATCCTCCTTAGAACGATGAACTAGGTTAAGTCTGTTCATTTTAAGGAAATAACCAAAGGACAAGCTACCACACATGCTGCTTCTTAGGCTGGGCACAGATACCTCCTTGGGCATGGCACTGGCTTAAGCAAGTCACTGGGTAGAAAGGCATACTCCATCTCTACTGGAAAGAAATAGTCATGTTGATAGAAGGAGGAAACAAGAACTGGTGACCACCATCTACCATTAAACCTATCCTATCATGAAAGTCTTTCCCTCCAAGTCACTGGACACTTTCACATACTTTTGAAGTCTATGCTTGTGGAATGTTTACCCCAAAATTTAACTCTCGTTATTTAGTTATAAAGGACAGTGCTATGTCTGAACACACTACTTATTTACTATTCTCACCAATGACACAACAGGAAATAAACAACAGGGATCCACATAAACTGATGACTATCTGGAGCCAAAGGCCACCACCTGCTGTTCCCTGCCACCACAAATCAAGACAGAAATTTACCTTGAGTCTTGCTCAAACGTCCTTCCCAAAACATAACTATGGGGGCTAGAGAAGAGGCTCAATGAGAAAAATACCTAGTGCTTTTGCAGAGGACATGAGTTCAGTTCCCAGTACCCATGGATAGGGAAGCTCACAACCACATGTAACTCCAGTTCTGCAGGATCTGGTACCCTCCTCTGGCCTCCTCGAGCACCTGCACTCAAGTGCAGATACCACCACCCCATACATGCTCACACATCATGGACCAACAGACACATACATACACAACTTAATATTAATCTTTAAAATATAATTTTGCAGTATTTTCAAATCAGAATGACATAGACTAAAGAGATATGATCCATATATGGGAAGGGGTAGAGAGAAGACAAGAGTCAGCCCCAACCCCACCTCTATCCCTGCACCAAAGGAACAAAATGATACACCATTCTCTAAGCCAAGTCCAAGGCATTCTGACCCAAAACTAATGATAAGAAAATAGGTTTATTTTACTATCAAGTTCAGAAAGCTAGACTTGCACTTTTATGACAAATACTTCTAAAACATTCTTATTGGAGCTTCAACCTAAATGACGGCAGGCATTGTTCCCATGAAAGAGCAACCTAGAGATTGTATCCAAAGAGATCTGAAAAGATCAATATGTCAATCAAACTGTGAGAGCCACGCCTTCCTCCTTTTATGACGCTGTGTAGCATCCACACGTGACAGAGCCAACTCAGCTTGGTTCTGTCTTCTGTCACGGGGGGAAAAGTGGTTTCGGAAATACAATGCATTTATTTCTCGTGAGCTCAGAAATAAATATTTTATGGTTTATCTGAAGCAGGAGTCAGCAAACTTTTTTTTTCTGGAAAGGGCCATAAAATAAGTATTTTTTTAGCTTGCTGCTTTCACAAGAAAGGCACAAGACTGAATTCCAATAAAATGTAACTCGAAAAGCAGGAGGCAAAGTGGATCTGGCCCCTGGGTCATATTTTGTTGATCCTTGATCTAAAGGGACAAATATGCATTTCTCTAAAACTCTAGAATAAGCTCTAGAAAAAAAATAAAGACTCGGGTTGACTTTAAGTGAAGGTGAAATACTCTTGAACTTGCTGTCCTTGCTTTAGAACAACCTGAAGGTATTCCAGTGGCAGCCTCCCAGTGTGTCTGAACTCCCTGTCACACCTCCAAGAGATCCAAGAAAATGTCTTACACCTTCTTGGTCAGAGGACGACTTAAATGATGCCTCCTCACCAGTTTCTCAATTAATCCTCTTTATAGATCAATGGACTGGAAAATTGAGTTCCCATTTTACTGATAGGGATACTGAGGCTTTCTGAGTAGAGTAATCCATCCAAGATCACACAGCTGGTAGATAGTAGAACCAGGATCCCAGCTGAGTCTGTGTAGATTCTGACTCGGGCATTTTCAAGCTTCGTAGCAGAAAAAAAAAAAAAAGAAAGAAAGAAAAGAAAATGCCAGTTTTCATTCATAAAATGTCAGATGATGCCAGTTTGGGTCTAAGAAAATCATTAGTGACGGATTCAAATTTTTGAGCATGGTGTTCATTAAAATCCGTCATATGAAACACCAGAAGCAAGTTAAGCACCCAATATTAAAGGGAATGTTGAACAGATTTAGATACAACTATCAAAACTAATGTTCTAGTGCTAGGAAGATGAATCAGTGGATGAAACATTTACCATGCAGGCAAGAAACAGGAGTTAAGATCTCCAGAACCCATGTAAAAGCCGGGCAGACACAGTACTCATCTGTCTTGCCAGCATTTAGGATGCAGAGGCAGGGATCTCCAGAGCAAGCTGGCTACCTGGACTATCCAGAACCTGAAGCTCTGGGTGCAGAGAGAGACCTTGCCTCAGTGAACAGAGGAGAGAGTGATCATGGAAGACACCTCAGGTCTACTTCAGAACTGACTGCAAATGCCTGTGTACATGTGTGGACATGCACCTACACACATATGTGCCCACATGACACCTGGTGAATAGAAGATGAGGATGCCACTACACCTGATAGATGCATAGGAGAGCTTTCTGTAGCGCAGAATGGCCTGTCCCACTCTAAGCAATTTAGATAATGAAGTGAAATTCTCCACTAGATCTGCTCAAAACTGTACCTACATGGATGCACACCACACATGAAAACATGCAAAATAAATAAAATAATGCTCATATATTTGCAATGAGAGTAGAAAATATTCATTATAATGTTTTGATAACCCTGAGGTCAACATAGTAATGAAAGTGGGACCCTGTTTACCAGGTATATTAAGTGTATAAAAAGCTATAGAAGAAACTGTAATTCTTTATGATAACTGAAGTCCCCATGACCTGGGGATGACAAGCAAGTTTGATGTTTGCCAAACCATCCAATATACATATTTGACTTTTCCAATCTGATTAACTCATTAAAAGCAACCTTTTAACGAATTATTTTCTAATCTCTCCCCCACTATTCTATGTCCTTTATAAATTACTCACAAAATATATTTTACAAGCAACATTTCATCTTCTAGATGCAAGGAAGAATCTGCTTACCTTCCTTGACTGCAGGCCACCCCCACAGCCCTTTAGAAAGCTGAAGCAATGTTCTCTGAATGTTCTGAGCCATCCCCCCCAAGAACTAGAGTGACTGTGAATCCTGAGCTATAAGCCCTGAAGAATAGTTCAGGTTCCTAGTTCTATTGTCTAACCTTTCTGTGGCTTTTCACCAGGAAACAAAACAAACAAACAAGCAAACAAAAAACCCTTGCCTCTACTATTATGGACTGTACAGCATCGTACAGCAATGCCATTTACAGGTTATCTGCCGAGTCCTGCACAGTTTTTACAGTATCTGACATGGAAGAGTGTTCCTTCCAAGTACAAAAATGCACCACAGACTAAAGAGGAAAATCAGAAAACCAGGTACCAGGAGAATCAGGCTTTCGTCCCCACCAAGACCATGTTGGGAAGGGGTTACCAACTTTGGAAAACTCACCCTGGCTTAATACCCTCATCCTTCAGCTAAGACTAGTAGCTGTGTTCTCAATATCCATCAGAGATAACATAGTAACCTAATGAGAAAATAATGAAAATCACAAACCAAATTGCCTATAGGGTTTGCCTTTGTTGGCTTCCAGAAATGACACAGGGGTACCTCCCTCCCTCTCAATTCCAGGACTAGATGTTAAGGAATAGTTGCCCTGAACATGGTGTTTTACTTCTATAATGCAAAAAAGGCCCTCTCTCTCTCTCTCTCTCTCTCTCTCTCTCTCTCTCTCTCTCTCTC
>NW_021604638.1:12115510-12136616 GCF_004785775.1 Grammomys surdaster | reverse complement strand
CTCTCTCTCTCTCTCTCTCTCTCTCTCTCTCTCTCTCTCTCTCTCTCTCTCTCTCTTTCTCTCTCTCTCTGTGTTGTTCTGTATATGTGATCCTTGTCTTACTCAGCCGCTTAGCAATGGAAGTCACAGATATGTGTAAATGACTGACATATTCTCCCAGCTCCTGCCAATTCTCTGGCTTCCCTCAATCACGCTTTTCCATTTTTCTATAAACATTCTAGATGTTATTGCATCGATATTTCAAGTAAGCTTTTGTGCTGAAATATTGTATTGATGTGTATCAACATACACACACAAAAGTCTAAAAACATAAAACGCTTACTAAATTTTCGTAAGCACACCATGATCATCTCCAAGCAAATCAAAAAAAAAAAAAATAGAATATTGTCAGTATCGCCGTAGGGATATTCATTCAACACCCAACGCCAAGATAATGAGCATCCTAACTTCAACATTGAAGACTGTTTAGCTTGTGTTTGAAATATGCATTTGTGGGACCATAGACCATTTTGTCCCTTGTGTCTGGCTTCTCACATCCAAGTTGACTGGGAAAAGCCTATTTCGTTGTACGAAGCCATTCATTATCTTGGCTGGAAAGTGTCTTTTGCATGAGTAAATCACAAATTAACTCTCCTACAGGGAGCTTCTGAGCAGTTTCTGGGCTTTAGTCTTACAAATGATGCTGTGAACATCATGCAGGTGGCGATGAGAAACTGTGCTTGACCACTTCAGCTTACCTATCCATCAAAGCAAGAGGTGGAGCTTCATAAAAGATGCATGACTTCAGCTTATTAGGCTAGCTAAGTTGCTGCTTGCAGTCGCAGCTTACGGAATTTCAGCTGCCCATGTCTTTACCAACAGTTGGCATCCTACCCTTTATCATTTAATGAATCTTGTGAATGCACAGGGTAATTTTACTGTAGCTTTAATTTTTACTTCTTGGTGACTAATGAGATTCATCGCATTTGCATATGCACAGTATCCATCTGAATGTCCTCTCTGGTAAATGCTTTTTTAAGACTCTTAAAACACTTTACATTTTAAAGGCAGTTCTTGATTATCTCCAGCAAGACAGGAAGAACTCACAGGAAGAATTAAAAAAAAAAAAGTAGATGTTTTGGAACAAAATTTAAATTTCTTCTTGGAGGCTGAGGAGACGGCTGGGGGAGGGGGTAAAGCATGTGCTGCACAAACATGGAGACAGGAGTGAGGATCCCCAAAATTCAGACTGCATTACAGAATGGACATCTGTCACCCGGCTTGTTTAATGAGATGGACAGAAGAAACAGGAGAATCCCATGGGCCAACTAACATGATATACACAGCAACACTAACCTGTCTTAAAGAAGATAGAAGGCTAGGACCAACACCTAGGGTCCTCTGACCTCCACATGCACACTGCAGCATGTGCATGTACACACACACACACACACACACACACACACATTCCAGGAGTGAAGTGGGGACTTAAAAATGTCTTTGAATTTCCGTTGTCTTAGCTATGCTTTATTGTTGTGAGAAGACTCCGTGAACACAGCTACTCTTATCAAAGAAAGCACTTAACTGAGGCTTGCTTATAGTTTCAGAGATTTAGACCATTTTCATCATGGTAGCATTCCGGAAGATGTGGTGCTGGGGAACTAGCTGAGAGTTCTACATCAGGATCTGCAAGTAGCAGAAAGAGAGACACACTGGGACTAGCTTAGGCTTTTGAAACCCCAAAGCTCATTCCCACTGACACACTTATTCCAACAAGGACACTCCTTCTAATCCCTCTCAAGTATTGCCACTCCCTGGTGACCAAGCATTCAAATATGGGAGCCTATAGGAGCCATTCTCATTCAAACCACCACACTACTGATAAGAGAATGTGATTTCTCTTGATCTTTCCTGATGGTGATGTCATCCATGGTGAGGCTTATAAGGATAATGGAATAGTCATTCACTGAGCACTATGTGCTAAGTATTCTGTCAGCTCATGAAAACCTCATAACATGAAGATGCTGAGGTGTCAGATAACCTGAATAACTTGACCAACCTGGCAAAGCTACTGAGAGAATCAGAATTCAGACACAAGTCAGGCAGGCTCCAAACCTTGGACTACTTCTCATTATTGTAAGAGTCAGAGATTAGAATTTGCAACTTCTACAGGCTTCAGAATCTACCTTGTGGCTTTTATTAAGACACACACAGTTCTTGGGCTGGGTGGTGAGTTTGAAGCCAGCCTGGTCTACAGAGCAAGGTCTTGGATAGCCAAGTTTATACAAAAAATCTCTGTCAAGAAAACAAAAACAAAAAACAAAAAAAATAGTGCCTGATCCAAGACACTGAGAAGGAGCCAGAGAATTTACATTTCTCATAAGTTTCCAGGTGACAACGCCCCTGATGCTAGTACAAGGGCCATACTTTAAGTACTGCTGTCTGAAAGAGAGCAACGTGCCTTGTTTCTCTCCATATGCAAAGGAACTGCTTGGACCAGTGTCTGGCAGACACTGAACAGGCAAATGACCCCCGTTTTCACTTGGCCTCTCTGCTGGCATAAAACGCTGTGCATCTCAGAGAGCCACAAGGCCAGTGTGGGGGGACCCTGTGACATCTGTGTTGATGAGAGCCCAGAAAGCAGCACTCTTGAATCTGTTTTTCTTTTTCTTACAGACAAAAATTCCAGTTTTTAACCAGGGTTAGATGCTATTACTCAGATTAAGACAGCTTGGTAGATCTTACATTTTGATATATCCACACAATTAAGTTCTGAGAATTCTGAGCAATAAGATACATACAGAGGTACAAAAAGAAAATCTTCCTAGAAGAGAGAAAAGGGGTAATGCAGGGCTCAGCTGGTAAAGGTGCTTGCTGTTAAGCCTGGTGACCTGAGTTTGACTCCCAGAACCAACAAGGTAGGAGAACCAATTCCTACAGGATGCCCTCTGACCTCTACATGTATACTGTAGAATGTACATGAGTGCAAACACATAGATTAAATAAATAAAAATTGAAGAAGGAGCATGGCCTTCTCTGTGGCTTCTTTCTCTCTCTCCACTCCACATGCAATGGTTGGAACTCAAGCAGCTGCCTTAGACCATAAAGCTTAGAGCCACAAACTCTAAGTAATAGAGAAGAAAACTGAAAGGAAGCTAAGATTCTTTGAACTTTGCAATCCTATGGGCCAGGTGGATTCCCTCCCTTCTGACAACTTTTATAAGAAGAGGGAGTCATGCCCCTCTTGTTTAAAACAAGAGGCTCCCTGTATGTAGAGGGTGGTAACCCCACCTACTCTGTGGATATTAACAGCCCCTGTGAGCCTACTGATACACCAGCCGACAGATGAGGGCTAGCCTTCTTGTCTTGTAGTATCGCCTCTAGGGAGTCACTTCAGTTCTCTGAACCTCAGTTTCCCCATCTATCTATAAAGCAAGGAGAAAGCAGTATGCTGTAATTTTTCATAAGGCTTTGAAGAACCATGACTATTGAGCAGTTCAGAAAATGACAATGCAAAGCCTCACAAAAGAATGGAGAGGACTCTTATTTCCCAGAGAGGACTCTTATTTCCCACAAACAGAAATTTCAGAAGAAACTGGAGTTCGAGAAGCCCCACGTGAGAAATCTCTTCCCATTAAGGGGAATGAACACCGTGAGAACTCTCTCCTGCCCCGTTCTGCCACACCTCCCCTCTCTGGCTCTCTCCAGGTCATTCTTATGTTCTAAATGAGAATTTAATTTGGCTCTAACACCATTATTACATCTAAATTAAATATTTATTGGGCTGAATATCAATTGACTTTTAGAAATAAAGATTTGAAATTTATGAGAGAACATGGAGTAATTCAATAATTGTAAATTTTACAACAGAGCTTTGTAATCAATTACCATTCGGTAATGATATAAACATGGGTGATTCTCCAGAGACCCTGGTCAACTATAAATTAGATTCTGCACACACAACAAGCTGGCAACATCACCACACTGGCTTTGTCTCTTTTGAGAAATAACAGAGGCCAGAGAAATCCTGGGCAGGCTCTCCCTGGCCACACATCTAACCCCCAGTTTACTCATCAGTCAGCCTGTGTTCAGACTAGACTTAATGAGCGCTCACACAAAACATAATTCCAAAGATAAATCACCTAGAAATGAAGCAAGCGCCATGATCCAACCCAAAGAGATGCTCTGCCATGTGCGAACAATAGACAATCACCTACATATCCATTGTCCGCCAAATAGCTACCAAGACCCTGACTGTCCTGTCATAAGAGAAAGTGGATTATGAGCAAATGATTACACTGATTCTATAAATAAAGAACTAAGGGCTCAGGACTAGGGAAATAGCCCAGTTGATAAAATGCTTGCCATGAATGTCTAAAGACTCAAGTTCAGTCCCCAATAACCGTGAAAAAGCTAAGTATGGAGAACTGAACTTGAAATCCCAGCACCCAGAAGACTGAAATAAACAAATCTCTGGGGCTCACTGGCCAGCCAGCATAGTCAGCAAATATTACGTCCCAGTGAAACAATCTGTCTCAGAAACAAGAAAGATTGGATAGATTCCAAGGAATGACAAAAACATAAACACATCCATGAGTGCATGTACACACACAGACACACACAGAGACACATACACTCACACAGGGTTTAAGAGGGAGAAAAAAATCAAGTTATATTTGAGATTTGAACTCAGATCTTTCTGGTGCCAAATTTCACAGTGTGTTTGTTACCCACATGGAGTGGGCAGATGAATGAAGCACCTTGGACCTTATCTCTCACTGACTACAGGCCAAGAAACTTTGTTAAGAAGCACCCCCAAACCCCCACCCAACTCAGAAGACAATTCTAAGTGGAAAGGGGTCGGCCAGATGGACACCAGCATTTCCATTTGTCATGCTCAGACCTGGACTTAGCTTGAGAAAAATTTCCATTTTAATTTCTATGCCATAAACATTGGCATTATTTTCATGTAAAAGAGCCTTCAAGTAATTGTGTGTATCCTTGTTCACTTGAAATCTATTCTTTGTCTTCCCAGGCCTGAGCCATTCTACAAAGATGAATTCTAAATATGGCCTCTGTTAGAACCAAGCAAGTTGCAAGGGGATTCTGAAACTCTGAGGGAGACCTCTGTCCCAAAGCCACGTGCCCTTAATTGATTAAAGAGCCTTTGAGTGAGCTCAGTGATTACATTTTGAATTCTTCTATATTAATTATTAAAGGCAAATTATGTTGTTGAAAGAGGAGGCCATCAAAAGATGGTAGTTTAATGAAACAGGTTAGGGAGGCATTCTGAATCAGTAATTGATTTAAAAAGTGAAAGGCATTTGGGAGGTTTGTCAAAAATGGAATTAAATAACCAAGAATTGTGAGCCTCCACATTGTGTGTTCCATGGAGCTGAAAGGAAAGCAGTTGAGAATCTGACAGAATCTGACCTAGTCTGAAGCAAGGTGTGATAGACAATTTGGCTGCTAACCTTATTGGTTTAAGAAGTGCCTATGTGACTAATAAGCACACCTCCAGAGATCTCTGCAAAGGAGGTTTCCTGACGTGCTTATACATGAGGGGCTCTGACCTAAGGAACAGATTAACCCCTTGATAGATGCATATAATATGACAAAATTGTTTGGAGGTGTCAAAAAGCAAGACAAGGGACCTAGCTGGAGAAAAACTTTACTGTGGGCATGACTCTGGGAGCTGTATCTTGCCCAAGTTCTTTATGTGTTCCAAGCTATGTGTCCTATTCTTCATGAGGTATAGAAGTGCCTCTGCCACACCCTACCAGAGCCATACTGTACACTGGCCCCAAAGTCCCAGATTGAACTGATAGACTAGCCTTACTTCATCTTAAGATTGCAAACCATTGGGTTACAAGGTCAAAAAAATTCATTCCCATTTTCTATAAAACTTGGGTTTGACCATGTTGTGACCTATTGACATGTCCCACCCTCTCTCTATATACCCTGACCTCCAACCTAATAAGAGAAAACATTTTGCCAAATAATTTTGAGATGTTCTCACAAGTTCTTACCTATGTAACCAAAATTCCTTGGAAACCCCCTAGCCTTGCACTTTGCGGGCTACATAAGCCCTATTTTTTTCCTGTGTTCAATGCTATTTTCTCAAGCCCCACTTTATAGAGATAGCCCCATGTGACAGGAAATAAAGCTTGCATGATTTGCCCAAAGCATTTGGGTAATGATCTTTACTCTTGTTCAGCGAGATTAACAGAACCTTGTGAAACAGTGAGCCAAAGTAACTCTTCCCTGCCTCAAGTTGCTCTCTTAGGTACCAGGGTCACAGCTACAGAGAAAGGGAATGGACAGAGAAGGGAAGCTTGGCTGCACTGTAAATGAGCACACACCCTGGATCTCCACATCCTTCCTCATAATCTTCAGTGTAAGAGTTAGAATGCAAAAGAAAAGGACCTCATCTGAACTCTGCCACCATTACGGACAGTCACATTCCAAGCAAGATGCTGTGCTCGGTTGCTTTACGTTGTTGTAATGAGCAGCATGACCGAAAGCAATATGGGGAGGGAAGCATTTATTTGGCTTACATTTTCTTGTCACTGTCCATCACTGATGGAACTGATGCAGATGTCAAGGAAGAGAGCTGCTTACTGCCTTACTTCTCCAAGGCTGGCTCAGCCTGCTTTCTTATACACGCCAGGTCCATCTGCCCAGGAGTGACACCACCACACTGATCTGGACCTTCCCACATCAACCATTAATCAAGAAACTGTTCCATATCACTGCCCACGGGCCATTTTGATAGAACCACAGTGAGTGACAGGGTGACTTCTGCTGTGATAATACATCATGACCAAAAGCAACTTTTGGAGAAAAGGGGTCTGCTGTTGTTGTTGCTGCTGTTTCATTAATAGTTTTGTGAAACAACTTATCATCAAATGCAATGAGGGCAGGAGCTCATGTAGGACAAGAACCTGGAAGCAGGAGCTGACATAGAGTCCATTACTGGCTCGCATCCCACGGTTTGCTCAGTCTACTTCCTTATAGGACTCAGAAACCAGAGCCCAGGGGTGGTTCTACTCACAATGGGCTGGACTGTCCCATGTCAGTCACTAATTAAACAGATACCCCATAGGCTTGCCTACTGTCTGATGTTAGAGGCATTTTCTCAACTGAGGCTCTCTCCTCTCTGATGACTCTAACTTGTGTCAAGTTGACATAAAACTAACAAGGACAGTGGCCAAGGAGCTCTTGAGGGAAGATGGACTGCCAGGCTTCTCTGGTTCTTGTTAATGTAACGGAAACATCAGAGCAGTGGTGTATCTTGGCTATGATTACTGATTAACCTCTCCTGATTGCAATTTTCTCCTGTAGAGATGAGGAGTGACGCAAAGGAGAGAGAATCAGCTTACAACCACGAATAATTTTGCTCCAAAGATATTTCTCCATTCCCCATGCCAATGACAAGAAAGAATAGAAAGAATAATCTAGAAAGAATTGGTTGTGTATAACCAATGTTGATGTTCCTGTTTGGGTTCTGAGCAGCTGTCATTAAGGATGATTCTAGAAACCAGGCTCCAAGGAAAGGTTCTATCAAAGCTTCTTGTAATCAAGGGGTGTCACTGCGAGGTGTGGTCACACCAGTCTCTCTACTTCCATTTCTGCTACCAGACGCTCCTTGTCCTATTGAGACACTGAACTGATCAAAGGTTGTAGATGACCAGAGAGAGTGGCATCATTGTATAACACAAATTATTTAATTATTTATTGTTATTTAAAATCTATAGAAATCAATATTATAAACATTATAAGTTAGTTAAATGATACTTTAAGAGCTCACAACTTTGTTACATCTTTCTATGCTGCTGGGCATCTGCGCTGGTTCATTTTTTGTCAGTATGACACAAGACAGATTATCTGGAAAGAGGGAAACTCAGATGAGAAAACACTTCCATCAGACAAGCTTGGGAGCAAGTCCCTGGGGACATGTTCTTCATCAATAACTAATGTGATAGCACTTGCCCAGCCCACTGCCAGTGGTGCTACCCTTGGGAAGATTGTTCTGAGTTGTATAAGAAAGCAGGCTATACAAAAGCCACGGGAAGCAAGCCAGTAAGCAGCTTTCCCCCTCATCTCCAGCCTCTAGGTTCCTGCCTGAGTTCCTTCCCTGGCTTCCTCAGTGAAAGAAAAACAAGTCAAGTAAACCCTTTCCTCTTCATGTTGCTTTTGGACACGGTGTCTATCACAACAAAGGAGCTAGCTCTCTTGCTGTAGCTGTGATCATCAGCTGAAGAGCCCAGACCACTACTCTAAGGCATTGCTTGGGGGCAGATGGGGCTTCTTTTGGCCACACTAGACCCAAAGAGAGGTTGAAGTGCTATACTGGGGATCGTGATTATGTCCTTTTTGAGTTTAGGATTCCAAAGAGAGGTTCATATTGGGAGGGTACAGCCTGTGGTAAAGCACCTGGAGCCTTCCTCTGTTTCCAACAGCTAGTGCCTGACCCAACCAGGTCTTGGCACGCCTTCACCATCCTGATAGAGGCAAATCTGGGTACCTTGACCTCTTTAAGGCTGACAGCTGCTTTGGATAAGTCTGAGTTTTTCAGAATCATCCCAAGCTGAGAGAGATGACTGAAGCTGGAATCACACTGTATTTCCAAGCATGGCCACTGGAGAGACAGGCCAGTCAGATCAAAGACGTGGAAGGGACAGGGAAATCCTCTATTACTGATGGCTCCATCAGGTCAACATGTCAGAGGCAGATGAAGACAGCCTGGGGCCCTTCACTAGGCCAACAAGAATGTCTGTGATTGAACATGTTTACAGGCAGTCATAAGGAAGTATAAAAGGGCTCAAAAAAGGGCAGAGGAGTTTTAATAAGATAAGATGAAAGAAGGGCCAATTGTTGACTGACCTACATTGTCTTTTCCTGTATCAGTCGCTTGTCTATTCCATCTCAGGGTACACATCCTGAGTCCTGAAAAGTTTACCTCCTGGTAAGAAATCAGAACGT
This sequence comes from Grammomys surdaster, assembly GCF_004785775.1. Classification (NCBI taxonomy): domain Eukaryota; kingdom Metazoa; phylum Chordata; class Mammalia; order Rodentia; family Muridae; genus Grammomys; species Grammomys surdaster. The sequence continues at coordinate 12,127,652 of NW_021604638.1, read as the reverse complement.
CTGTTGCTCCTGACAGTCTTGGTGTCTTCAAAGTACTCATTCTATCTGTCCTAGAATAGTCATTATGAGAAGTCAAAAATATTGGATCATTCCGTGGTGGCACAGGATAAGAGTTTAGAAGCTGCCTTCTACTCTCTGTATACTGGAAATGAATAATTAGACAGGTGAATGTCTAAGAGTAGGAGGCAGGGTTCTTGCTTTGGAAGTGAGAAATATCTGTGAAGCATGGGGAAAGGGGGGAATTATCCATAAAGTAATGGATGAGACTGGCACTGGTTTCCACTCATGCTACCTTAACATTTTAACACAGGTAAAGATAGTTCAATGGATATGCATGCATTCAATTATATATACAAACATCTTCCTCTGTTCTGTTACCCAAGAGAGCCTAAAATAAATACATCAAAAAAGAGAAAAATATATTTGATCATATAGGACAGAAGGCAGAACAGTACTTCCCCTAGATAAGGAACCAGAAAACAAACCCAGCTAAGAGAGTCATCTAACACGAAGGAAGGGAGGGCTACATCATGCTTCCCATTTTTACCATTCTGTCTGAGCGCTGCAGATGCAAGCTATAGTGTTGGTGGCCTCCAGCACATTTGAAGAAAGCTGAACATCAGATCACGGACCACCAGCTGTAAGCTTACAGAGCAATTCAGACCTCACTGGAGATGAGTTTTGTTTGTCTCTTCTTCCCATAAGTCTCCAAGTTGTAAGCCAAAGTCAGCAGTCCCCATTCCTTTCTGAAGCACACATATATCAGTATAAGTTCGCTTTCACCACATTCTAAAATCCATAGATGTTTGAATAATAGTGTGTTCCTGTACACAGGCACATAAATGTCCATGTGTGTCTGTGTACATGTGTTTAGCACTGATTTTATCTATCTGTTCCACACAAAGCTACCTCAATAAGAGTCTTCTTTGAGATTCCTGGGGGCTTTGCTACTCCTACCTACGTCTATACCTAATTGAGAGAGTGAACCTCTTGGCCTCTTAGGTCGTGGTGGGAAAGGGCATGGAGGCTGGAGACCAAAAATGGCTTCTCCAGCACTTTCAAGAAACTCTGATGCCCACTACCTGAGGAAGGAAGCATAGTTCTGATCCCCAATAAGGGCTACTCTCTGTGACTTCCTGTCCATAGTATGCCCTGTAATTCGGAACCCAATTACTAGGGCACAGAGCCTTATATCCAGCCCACATCCAACACATGGTATAGCAGCCCTGCTTGCCTTTGGATCCAGTTTGCTCTGATTTGCCTACTCCATGGAGGGAGCTGATTTCTCCCCTAATAAATCTCCCAACTCCATCAGCTCTTGCTCTACTAGGAAAGTGACAGGCAGGCGTTTCTTTGCCAACAACCTCCCTTCACTTTCTTGCTCCCCAAAAGCTGCCTGCTACAGCCCAGCTTCTCTTCCACATGCGCACAAGCCCTCTTGTGCATGTCAGCGCGCATGCTGATCCTACTCATACCCAACAGCCCTTTGCTGGACATTTTGTAATTCAGAAGCAAGAGAACACGGAGATGGAGATAGAGCTGAGGATGACAGAAGATACAAAGGAATGTGAGGGTTTGTGCCTAGTCTTGTTGTAACATGTTATACCAGGTTAGGTTGATATCCCTGGGAGGCCTCTTTTCTGAAAGGATATAGGAGGGTAGAAGGGAATGGGGAGGCTGAGAGGAACAGAGGGAGGGAGGGGAAACTACAGTTGCCAAGTAATGTATGAGAGAAGAAGAAATAAAAAATAATTTTAAAAAAATAAAAAATCAGAAAATAAGATAAAAATCTAGTAAGAAGACAAAAGATATAAACCAGAAGGGGAAAGGAATGTACAAAGGTACTAAGCTGGTCTGTGAAAGAAAGACATACATGTGGGACAAGGACAGAAGAGTGGTGAGCTGTGGGACATATGCTGGCATTAATGGTCCTTGATGGGTGTAAGCAAAAAGAAAAAGTGGATTTTCAGTCCTTCTGTGCTCCTACAGCACAGTCATCAGAGACTTAGACTTAGTCACACGTGCTCGTAAGGGTGAGGTAGATTTGAAGCAGAAAGGGTTAATTGCAGAAAACCAGAGAGACAGGGCAGAAAAAACAATAATGATGCCTGCTACCTTCTCCCCATACCCCATCCCAGAACAGAGCACATCAGATCAAACCAGAAATAAAATGCTAACTGCCTAATAGACAAACCTATGGATCTTAGTAAGAGCCACAGAACCAAGGGGACATTCCCCTATCACACACAGGGACAGAACCAAGGAAACATTCCCCTATCACACACAGGGACTGTTCTCTCTCTCTCTTAGGAGCACCGGCTCCAACTCTAGTCCCCAGCGTGTCCCTTCCAGTGGTCAGTCTTTCGCGCGCTACTTCCCCTTAGCCTCCTCTGCGGCTGGTCAGCTGGTTTGCCTGAAAAGCAGTGGTCCGGGACCCTGCTTGCCCCCTTCCCCTCCTTCGCCTCCTCCGTCATTTGCGGCTGACTGGACCCATTTAGTTCCACCGGCTTGCCTGAAAAGCAGTGGTTTCGGCACCTGGCTTGCTCCCTTCCCCTCTGTGGTTCTTAGCTCTGCTCTGGGTCTTCTCCTTGCATCCTGCCAGGGACCCTCTCTGTGACTTGCTTCCCCACGTGCACAACCACCTGTGCAAAGGGCTTGGCTGCTGGAGCATTCTAGGGAGGCGCTTTCTCTCTCTCTCTGCCTGGGACCTGTAAAGTGAATGTTAGCAGTGCCTTCAGCCACAAAAACAACTAACACCTACACAACCCGCCAAAGTTACTTAAGACAGATAGGAAAGGCTCTGTCTTAATAGATTTTTACTACTGCTATTAAATTCTTTCAGTTACGACCAAACCTTATGGCTCTCAATCTTGTCAGAAGTCTGCTAATACTAACTTAAATAGTTTATGGCTGACAGAATTCCCAAAGCCTCTAACAGTTGACCCAAGATGGTTTCAGAAGACTTGGACACCAGACTCCTAGAAGATACAGCCTGGATTGTATGCAAACAAACGCAGTGGACTAAACTGGATGCTCTGCGTCAAATGACTTGTCTAAACCAAGGTAAGTCATTTCTCATGTCACGTGTATCCATTCCACAGAGAAAAAGCCCTGGGTCTTCTGCGCTTGGAAGCCAAACTGACTTCACTCAAGAGACTGTGGAGACCATGGGAACTGTTGGCTAGTGGACTCTGTCACTTTTTAAAAATAATATATAACTTGTTTACTCTTTCTCAGACTTCTGACTACATTGACAGCTAAGCTTCCACAGATATTATCTGTTACCTCATTACCTAAACTCAGTTGCCATCAATTAAATGCTTCACATTTCCTCTTCTTGCTACCCCACTGTCCTAAATTATCTGAGTTCCTAGTAACTTGATTAACTCTAATAAAACATTTCACATATACGATCCAGCAAAGGTTCATCTTAAAGACTGCTCGTGTCGTTAACTCATACTGTTATCTCTTTTGTAAACTTCTAAGCTACAGGAAACCCACTCAGATCTACCTCTCATGGACCAAATAGATGCCATCCAGATAAGTACATCTGCCTAAAGTTCCCACTTACTACCTGTTACAAAGGGTGGGATCCTTCTGGGTTTCAAGTGTACATCTTAGAAAATTTTTCTTTCTCCCAAATGTATTTAATCTTATTCCCTACATCTCATCAAGTCCAGGCACATCCAGAACAGCTCCAGAGAAGCAACCTCCAGATGCTCCATCTCCTGTCACACACACAGCTGCTTCTACTGTTCCTTCTAACCTATCCTCAGATGGCTCACTCCACAGACCCTGGACAGCTGGAAACAGCCAACTCTCCTAAGACCAGACAAACATCCCCCATACCCATTCTTCTAGGTTCCCCCTAAAGACACGTTGCCCCCAATGCCAGCAGGAAATAGCTAGATATCGCAACGACCCTATTCCTGCTTCGTGGTCACCTCTTTCTAATTTTTCTTTTTCAATTAAACCAAAACAGGGGAATGTTAGAATTCTGTCTAAACTCCACCTCCACAGTTATCTGACAACAGCCAGGTATGCTCCTCCCCACAGTTACCTGGCAACAGCCAGGTAGGCCTGCCCACTATAAAAGGGGTTGCTTGCCTCCTCCTCTCTCTCTTAATCTCTCTCTCTCTCTCTCTCTCTCTCTCTCTCTCTCTCTCTCTCTCTCTCTCTCTCAATCTCTTGATCTCTTGCCTGTAGCTTCTCCCTGCCGCCTCCCCCCCTTCCCTTTCCCCTCTCTCCATGTGGTCATGGCTGGCCTCTACTCCTCTGCACTCTCTCTCTCTCTCTCTCTCTCTCTCTCTCTCTCTCTTTCTCTCTCTCTCTCTCTCTCTGCCTCTACTACCCTCCTGGCTCCCCTCCCCATGCACTGAATAAACTCTATTCTATGCTATATAGGTGTGTGACTGGTCCCTCAGGGGGAAGAAATGCCTCGGCATGGGCCCACTGAGACATCCCCTTCCCCCATACCTCTCCACACACCCACAGAACATACGCTTTATCTCTTTATCTTTTTATAAACACAACAAGAACCAAGGGGACATTCCCCTATCACACACAGGGACAGAACCAAGGGGACATTCCCCTACCACACACAGGGATAGAACCAAGGGGACATTCCCCTATCACACACAGGGACAGAAACAAGGGGACATTCCCCTATCACACACAGGGACAATGGACTCCCTTTCTCTATATATCCATGAGCTCTGAACAGATTGTACCCTGAAGTGTAAAGATAAAAATCAAACACAGGACTGATTTTCTTGTGCTGTAAAATGGAAAGGAAAGCAGCATTAAAAGACCCTGGGGTGTGAGCCTCTGAAAACAGGAGCCAAAAGAAGCCTGCCAAACCTGTCTGCCATGGGAACTGGGGGAGCCAGGGCTTTTATGACTTAGTGCAGAAATTTAGCAGAGAAGATGAGACAAAGACATTTTTAAAAAATTTATAATGTATAAGAAACAACAAAAATATGATACCAAAAGCAGCCTTTTTTTTTTAAATGAAGAAAAGCCTCAAATTATAGTAAGACCAAGTGTTCAGTCATTGGTGCAAATAGCTAGCTAAGCATCTGGATACACATGAAACAGGTTCTCCAACTACTATCCTCTGCCACCATAAGCCCTGGCAAGACACAAACACTGGCAGCAGCTTGAGAACACTACCTTCTCCTTCAGTGGCTGCAACACCAGGCCCTGAGTAGTGCCCATAGGCATCCCGGAAGGTGTTTCATTTAATCATGCCCCATCCACAACACACTCCACAGCCCTTCAGGTTCCATTCCCAGTGTCTGTACTGAGCCCCATATGGTTTCACCAAGAGAACTTCAGAAGCCCTGAAGTCTTCCCTGGGACCAAATTCAACCCCACTCACACCAAAATTGGAAGTGATACTTCACTTCCTTTCCTTGCCAAGTAGTTTCTGGCAGTGCTGCTTCCCACCCACCCCGGGTGTGGTCTACATAGGACATTTACTCATGCAAAATGATTCTTTTCTTTTCCCACATTTGAAATCTCAAGTTTGGCTGTGATGATGGTGAAGTATTTCCACAACAGCTATAGAAAACCAACATAACAAAAAACAAAGCAGAACTTCCCTTAAACAGATTTGAGCATTTTGAAGGAACATTCTATTTAAAATAAAAATATCCTTATTGTCAAACAATCTCTCAAAGAAATGTTCAGACCTACTTGTCTAATAGGCAGTTTATTTAGGTAACTTTTATTTTTCATCTTTTGCAATTTTTTTATACCTGAATTATACTTACATGAAAATGTTCAAATTCTTATCTTTATTTATCAGAATCTTAATTTGTAAAACAAAACCACCACAAAACTGGCAACAGAATTTGATGAAGACGGGGAAGAAGGATTCCAAATCAATCTAATGGGCTGCTGAGATGGCCCAGCAGGTAAAAGTACTTACTGCCAAGCTTAACAACGTAACTTCAGTCCCTGAGACCCACAGGGTAGAAAGGGAGAATGAACTCCCTGAAGCTGCTTTCTGATCTCCATGTGCATACTGAGCCAAGTGTTATACACACACACACACACACACACACACACACACCACAGAACAGCATAATTTTCCAAGGAAACACTTTCCAGAAGAGTCTACTACGTAGAGGAGCAATGAAGCTCACACCCAATACTACTAGCCTGTTACTCGGGGTTCTAGCAAATGTAACTCGGTAAGAACAGTGTAAATTCACTATATTGGGGAAGATACCATAAAATGACATCTCTAGATAATTGAAAATCTCAAAATAATAAGTTGAAAAATAAGCCTTAAAAAGTAAGACACTTTAATAAGAGTTCAAGTAAAAAAAAAAAGAAAACAAAGATTAATTTGTGTGATCTTGTAATTATTTTTATAATTATATAACAATATAAAGAAAAGTGACAGTGCTACTTCCAGAAGAATACAATTGTAGAACATTTCAGAATAAATCTTTAAAAACATTCTCATCACCAGGGAATTTGCTGGAAGACCAAAATGGAATTCCTGAATCCATTGAATAGGTTGCTCTCTGAAGCTCTGTGATATTGGCTTCTGTAACACTGTGGAGGTAAATCCCTATCCAAAATCCTGATTGATGAGGCAGAACAACAGGACTCGAAAGTCACCCGGAAGAATGGACTCAGCCAGAACAGTGAGTGTCCAAGTGGGAAAATACAATTACTTTAAGGATTTGGGGTGGCTTGTCCTGCCAATAATAAAACATATTATATCACTGCAGTACAGGAAGAGGAAAAAAGGAATTCAATAGAATAACCCAGGCCTAGATGCAAGTTTATACAAAAATCTAATAGAAACTGAAAGAGTCATTTCAAATCAGAAAGGAGTATAGAAAAAAAAACAATAAATGGTGTTATGATGATTGGATAATCATTTAGACTTCTTGGAGCAGAGATTTAAGATTGCATGTTAAAGATCCATATGTGTGTATACATGTGAGAATGTATTTATCCTTCTAGAGTGGATAATGTAATTCTTAGTATAAAATCAAGTTCAGAAACCATGAATAAAATAAATGACTATTTTGGTTACATTAGGAGTAAATGGTGGAGAAAGAGACAGCATAAACATGGTTTAAATACCACTGTGTACTCTGAGGAGGGGCTCAGGGGGTTGGGTATCAACCAGACAGAGGTGGGAGGAATAGTTCTGGAAATGTTTTATATCCTGGTCTGGGTGGTGGATGCATGGGTATAGACACATGTAAAATTCATTGAGCTGTAAGTTAAGATTTGTGCATTTTATCCTGTGTAAATTATGCCTCAATAAAAACGAAAAAAATAATAGGGGAAATAAATCAAACATTTATCCTGTCTTCCCCACAAAGATTATATTTCAGAGTCAGCCAGGGCTTAAGACAGAAGGAAAATTCTTCTTCATACAAAAGTTACAACCCCCAAAAAAGCAGAATCAATGGAGGAAAGGAAAACTTGTCATTCTGTAATAATACCTCCAGAAGAAACCAGAAGGAGCTGTGGCCATCAGCACTATCAACTACAATCCACATGTGTTGGAACACTAGAATTAGCATTTCTTACACATTCTCAGACAATGGTGAGGTGGTCCCCTTGTACCAGACTAACCTAGGCACCAACATGAGGTCCCCAGGGTATTTATAACAAGTAACTAAGACTGCCAACCCATGACCTTCCTGTACACCTGCTTGGCCTGACCTTTTGGTTTACAGGAAGCAGAGGAACAGAGAGACAGAATGACACCAGGAAGATGTTTTCAGTCAACTCCAGTATGGGAAAACTACACAGGAAATGGCCCAATGTCTTTAATAAATAAACGCTATCAAGAAAAGGGAATGAGATCTTGGCAGATCAAAAGAAACTGAAACCCAATCTGGCTATTTTTTTAAGTAGTTATTCAAAAAGAAGAGAGTTACTGCAGGGTAGGAAGGGGACAGGAAAGAGGAGTAGGAATCTGGATAACAGCACAATTCAATTAGGCACGAGGACCAAGTTCTAGGTTCCTAGAGAACAATACACTGGCTATAAAGTATAACAACCTATTGTGTTTTTATACAGAACTAGAAGAGAGATGGCTCCAAATACAAAGAAATAATGAGGTGAGAGGTTAATTACCATGATTTGATCTTTGTGCATTGTATACATGGATTAAATTGTCACACTGTATAACTGTAAAATTATGCCAATAAAAAGGACAGTAAGAAAATAAACATAAGTAAATAATTGAGATGCTAAAGAACTCTTGGTGATAAAGAATTGTCTGTTTTATTTCTTGTGCTTGCAGGACTGTGTTGATGCTTTTTGAGGTCCCAACCCCAATACATTCAGGGTCTCTTAACATGCAGGTTGGTGACACATGGGGCCAGACAATTTTTCAATAAAAGTAAACAACCAGGTTCTGCATTGCAAGATTCATCCCTGCCCTGTACTGCTGGACCCCAGTAACAGCCACTACCACCTTCATCTCCCAGTGGTGAGAACCAGAATGTCCCTAGATGTGGCCAAGGTCCCTTGGGTGCCGTGTTGTATGGAGCTTGCCCCTGATCAAAAGCCACTGTGAGAGAAATGTTTGCTGAAATGTCTGTGAGCAAAGTGATGATACATCTGGGAGTTTGGTTTTTAATGCTGCAGAACACACAATGGGGTAATAGAGGCAGCTGGGATGGGCTAATATTGGCACTTGTTGAAGCTGAGTATTACATAGTTCGCTGACATTATTTAGTTCTCTGTGCTTTAATATATGTTTCAACATTTCTGGAAAAAAGGTTTTATGGGAACATATGCACATGCATAAAGGAACTATGCAGAAGCGCATTTTTAACAGATGCTTATGATATTATGTGGGAAGATGAACAGATCATACAATGTGTACACCATGACCCCATTTTGATAGAAAAAGGTCTCAGAGAGACACTCAGAGAAGATATGAATCCAAATATTCACATTAAGTGTCTCTGTGTGGTAGAGCTATAGGTAATGGGGCTTCTTCTTCCAGGCTGTGGTTCTCAGATCGTTGTCTATGAATATGAAACTCTTAATGTAAACAAACAAATAAAATAAAAACTAATAAAGAAAGGGGGACTGCCACAGAGAGGCATGCTGCTGGCAAGGAAGGAAACACAAAGACCATTCAAAGCGAATACAAGACCTCAAAAGGCACAATAATCACGGGCCACTGAGAACAAGGGCAAAGATATCAGGCAGTCCCTAAGGAAACGTTACGACAGTGTGCCCACACGTGTGGGTGTGAGTGCCTATATGGGGGGGGGGCGTCCTGATTCTGACCTTGAGGCATCTGAATTTCATTTACTCTCACCTTTTGTTTCAAAAGGCAAAGTCACACAGAATAAATTTCAGAAAGCCTAAGTAAAGAACGGCAATTTCTCTGCTGGGGAAATGCTTAAACTACTTAAAGTTTTAAAGAATAATTGTTTGGGTGCTTACACCGATAGCCGAGTGGGACACTCTGCTGACAAGCTGGGTCCTGCCCTGAATATTCTAGACAGCTGGCTGTTGCTTTCTCCTCAGAACCAAATAGAAACTATTTGCTGTTTACTTATTTGTCAGTCTGGCTCACCTAAACAGCTGTGTCCTAGCTTTGGCATAAGTAATTAAGAGGGAGCCAGAATTCCTGATTTTATGGCTCCCCTTAAAATACCTGGTTTAAATTTTAGCTTCCTGTCCATCTTCATCTCCCACCACCAAGATCTGATAGAACCTCATTTCCACAGAGATCCACAAATACAAAGCAGCTGCCTTCCATCCAGTGTCCTAGCACCTAGAGGAAAGCCTGGCGCAGAGTAGTTCCTCAATAAATAGTTGCTGAGTGTGTGGTTACACTGTTTGCCTCCCCTTTCTTAACCCTGGCCTGCCCAGAACATATGTTACTCCAAATGCTATCAGACACCCTGCAGTATCCAAAAGCCATGGATACCATTCCCATTATGGTACCTTCCATCCAGTGAGTTAATACATACACACATCCTAGACATGGTATGTATGTATACCACAGAGAGAGACAGAGAGAGAAACAGAGATAGAGACTGAGACAGACACATAGAGAAAGGGAGACAGAGACAGACATATACAGAGAGAAAGAGAGACAGAGATGAAGACAGAGACTGAGACAGACAGACAGACAGACAGGGGGTGGGGACCCCACACTGTCTGCTTTGACTTAGCTACTACTGCTTGATCTCCCAGTCCTATTAACACAGCTGATTCACTACCAGGATCCAACCTCAAGAAACTACCTGTGTGAAAGGCAGCGTGTCAGGCATCGCCAGCACCCATAGCTGTTCCTGACTTCCCCCTAGCTGCAGACGTTCCACTCCTCATTCATAGGCTCTAGGTTTATTTAGAGATGTTTCTTCTAGGCTATCTCTAGGTCCTCAGCAGCCCACATGTACTCGGATGCCATTTCAAATGGTTCCACCCAGATCCCTCCCAGGGCTGGCGTAATAGCTGGCATCGGATTCTGGAACCAAGGTTGCCTCTCAGCTGATGCTTACTACTTCTGTTGCCCTATACCCATGAGAGCAAGTTTCCTTTCTCAGACACAGAGGTCTACCCTTCTGTCTACTTTATAAATAAAGTTTTATTGGAACACAGACATGCCCATTCATTCCTGTACCACATGTGGCTGGTTTCAGCTACAGCAGCCCAGAGGAGAAACTGCAACAGACATATGCTGCAAATCTAAAATATAAATAAAATGAAAATATTCACTATCATCTGTTTACAGAGGAGTTAGTTAGCTGGCTCCTGCCAGAAAATACAAAAGAACATGTACGAGGGAAGAGCTGACAGACCGTGGGCCACTAGCTGAGCCTGGCTCACAGGTGGCTAGCTCCACAAAGGGTTGAGGGACCACTGGATGGGTCCAGTCATTCTCTAGTCCTCTGTCCCCTTATTCTGCTTTGAAATTCCACACTGGCAAGCACCTGGAGTTGTCTTCACCACACACACACACACACACACACACACACACACGTACCACCCATGCACACATATGCGCACTGCTTCAGCCTCCAGAAGTAGACCTGAAATGTTAACTGAGGCTGCTTCAAGAGACCCCCTGAAGCCCACACACAAGTGAGAGGGGACACAAGAGGCCTTGAAAGCCAAAGGGCCCTTTCCAGGTCCCTCACTACCTAGATGATATGAGGTCCTTTAATTTCTCAGAGTTCATGACCTTTTGTTAATAAACCCAAGGCACCAATAATTCTGAGGTTTTCTTGAGCTAGCAGTCTGAGAATAGGCTTGCCTTGTGGTGAGCTAGGATTAGACCCTACAGTGTGTAATGTGGTTTTCTGCACAATGCACAAGTCCAAGGTCCAGGAGAGCCTCTGACACCAGGCATTCCCAACATGCATCTTTATTTCAAGGACACTTGAGGTCTTGGTCCCTCATAGACAAGCCATCATTGTCATCTGCAATGACCGCCCATTAGCCTGGAAGAGTCCTCCACCACCTAGCTCAAGTTATAGAGCCTCCTCATCTGCCTCTAGGGGCAACAGCTCCTGCTCCACCTGGACAAGTGACCAACACTTTCTCCCTCTGAGCTTGTTCAGTCCAGCTATGTGCATCGTCAGTAGCAAGCCACAGGTCCACAGCACCTCATAGCCATAGCTTGGCACTGACTGTGATATCACAGCCTACGGTTTCACTAATGAGAGACTTGCAGATGGTCACAGAGCCATGACTGTACAAACCAGCAAGAGCAGAGGTGGGCAGCAGGCATCTGAACATCCTGTGCTTATTCGCTTTCTTAGCTCTCTCCTTCACGGCCTGGGGAAGTTTACTCAGTCATCCTCTCAGGACACAAACTTGATGGATTGTGAAACACGGGCTTTGGGTCTGCTACCCAGCCAAGTCCCTCCTTTTCCCCTTGAGAATGACTTCTGTTGTAGAGTGGTAACAAAGTCACCCTTCGTATCTCACTAAAATGACAGTGTATACCAAAATAAATCATGCAATCTAATAAGCACATGCGCTACTACAAACCAGAAGCCTCACTTTGCCAAGTAGACCATGAAAGGACTCGGCTGGATGCTGTGATAGCTGGATTTGTTGGTAGTCCTGGTTCCCACGGTCTCTCTCCCTCTCTCTCTCTCTCTCTCTCTCTCTCTCTCTCTCTCTC
>NW_021604638.1:12081115-12115500 GCF_004785775.1 Grammomys surdaster | reverse complement strand
CTCTCTCTCTCTCTCTCTCTCTCTCTCTCTCTCTCTCTCCCTCTCCCTCTCTCTCTCTCTCTCTCTCACTCTCAACTCCTTTCTCTCATCTCATTCTCTCTACTCAATAGTTTTCAATCCTTATTTGGCCTGGTTTGGCTTACGTGGGACCACTGGGCTTTCCCAGCTAATTGCATATGCTGCCTTCTTTTTCGGACTCCTCAAGTTTCTAGATTTATTTGATTTTCCCTGAGTAGTAAAAGCCCTGAGGAACTCTGTGTGCTGAAGTAGCTCAGAAAGCACCTGCCGAGCCCCCAGTCCCCTGCTCTACATCCCTAAGCCCACATTTGGTGGAAATGCCCTAAAGATGGAGAGCTTACCCACTTGGGAACAGCCTATGCTGTGCTCACACCAGTCTAAGGACTGGACAGCGTCAAGAGGGCACCAGGGCTGGGGTGTGCACCCAATACAGACACTGAACTTTCCATGAGGGAGCAAAGGGTTTATTCTTCCTCTTTCAAGGGCAAACACCCAATGTGGCCACTGAAGAGTCAATCCTCTGCTGTGTGGGAATTTGGGGCTCTTTTCTGAGAGTTTAAAACTGGAATGCTGGCAACAGGACATCAACAGCTGCTACGGAGGGATGCAGCTGAGCTTGAAAGAACTTATATGACCAAGCATGCCAATACCTGTTAGGACATTTTCATAAAGATACTCAGGGAACAGGGAGAAAAATACAAGAAGATACAATGAGCATCCTCCTAGCCCTGACACCATGCTCCCCACTCCCACCCTTTCAGTGACTATGGCCACTGACTGCTTTTCTCTTGTCAGTCAGTGGCTTACACAGGTGAGTGTATACACCTATAAATATATCTGTCCTTTTGCTAGGCAACTTATAATTCAATGGGCAAGGTTCTGTACCCAATTAATAGATGTTAGATATCGTTTCACAAATAAAGATCTTTCACAATACTGCTTCTTGCATGCCTTCCTGCTGTATCCAGTCTTTGCAAGGATGATAAAGATTCAACAAGCATCTCACTACAGACATGCCCTGTAAGGGCTCCCACACATACACACATACATACATACATACATACACACACACACACACACTACCATATACCATACACATACATACATCACCACATACCACATACATACATACACCACCACATACCACACACATAGCACACACATACACCACCACATACCATACACATATACACACACATATACCACCACATACCATACATACATACTTACATACACACACACACATACACACACACACACACACACACACACACACACACTGTATCAGACAGAATTTCTATAACTATTTTTAAAGCCAATCTTGCTGGGCATGAGGAAACACACCTATAATCTGAGCACTTGAGAGGCTGAGACAGGGTGACCACAATCTTAAGGCTAGCCTAACCAAGTCTAGCAACAAAGTGGGACACTGTTTTAAAAAAGGAAGAAACTTTTTTAAAATCTAAAGTGTGGGAGGAGGGAGTGTGAAGTGACTTTCAGACTATCAATACAGTATGGTAGGTCTCCTGGCTTACATGTTACAGCTGGCCTGGTGCTCAGACCACTTCATTCCATCTGCTTGTCCCCAGTCTGCTGTCCCTATGTCAGCCACATGTGTGTTTATTAACACTGCTTTCAGGGTTTCCTGGTCACAAGAGTTTCTTAATCCCGTTTATGTTTTTGAGCCTTGATTCCTCGTGGAGCCACTGTATGTGAAATTATCTTTTATAATGCTGAATCTGAGCAGTTTATAGTTTTCAGTCAATTACTCACGACCAGCAGAGCTGTGCTAAGGATAACGCTACACTTAAATTCCTCACTTCTTGGATCATGAATTCTTGGTACGACTAATCCGGTATCTGGTACGTACACATTTTCAGATTCACACTTAGACCAGAGAATCCAGGGAGCTTGGAAATCCACACGCAAGAAGCCATGTGTGTTCAGAAAAATTGGAGGGAAATGCCAAGATGATAAACTTGATGACAGTTTCCAATCCCCAGTGAAGAGTTAACTCGAAGCTGTGTGTGGTGGGATGTGTCTTTAATCCCAGCACTTGGGAGGCAGTTTGGGGGATCAAGAGTTCCAGGCTAGCCTGGGCTACAGAGTAAATTTTAGATCAACCTTGGTAAAGTCTTTTTAAAAAATCTTTTAAAAGAAATTATGTAGCAAATATATTTGTAATCTACTTTTTAACTCTCTTTGAGATTCACACGCACATGCACACACATGCACACATACATACACACACACACACGCACACACACATTGACTAAATTTGAGGTCCGTTGAATCAGTTAATCTTTGCTGTGTAACAAAACCTTTTCCCAACATTCATATAACCACCAATTGTCTAACTCTGTAGGTCATCCCTTGAGCTAGGCTCAGCCAAACCATTTTTCTGCTGATCTATGTCAGGCTCAGTTGTGCATCAGTAATGGATTGGTCTGGTCTAGATGTTACTTACCAGGTATGGAAATGTGAACACCTAGGTGTGCCCTACATGTGTGGTTGGCAACAGGCTAATCTATGCTTCCACACAGAAGCAGCATCAGAGACTCCAAGAACCCGAGAAACAAGAGAGTAAGGCCAGTGCCCAAGTGCTTTGTGTCCCACTTGGCACTGTCTCTTTGGCCAAAACAAGTCACAGAAATCTAAGCCCAGATTCAAAAGTAGACAAAGAGACTCTGCCTCTTGACGGAAGGATCTGAAAAGCTGTACTGTGGAACACAGTGGGACAAGGAGGAATGAACGGCCATTTTCATGATTTACCATACTGACAATTTATAAACTCATCAAGTTGCACAAATATTTCAAGAAATACAGAACAGCTTACAAGCACCCAGGACAGTGTCTTGAGACAGGATTCACACAATGCAATCATTGTGTGAATCATCTACATGACCCCTCCCTCTCACATGCCTGTGGGACTGTCAGGAGCAACACAAAACCCACTAAGAAGATTTGAAGGAAATGACTGTGTGCCTGGCGTTGCATGAGAAGACCTTGAACCAGTGAACCAGGCCTGAAGTTCTAAAAGGACTCAAATGTTCAAATAAGAGTGACAGATGTGCACACGGAGGCTGCAAGGAAGACAAAGGCTATGAGCCAGCAAATAGGGAAAGCGTGGGTGGGGACACGGAGCACTGGATCGCCCTCTGGTCAGCAGCTGTGTGTCCTCTAAGCCCTCTCTACAATTGGCTGAGGACTGGTCCCACACTAAATATCCCTTGACTCAAAGAAAATTGACCCCCCCACACACACAGGTGTCTCTGCTAAGAAAACAGTCTTGCCTGGCAAAAGCAAAGCATGTGTAGATGTGACCCCCATCTAGCTGGAAAGAGTCATACTGCCTGCAGTCTATAAAAGGCAACAGCCCTCTCCCACTGCACCGCATATTACATTCGAGGTAAATTGCTCAACTTGCAGCTAGTTTGCTGAATGGCAACCATATGGCAGAAACTGTGCCAGTCAACTCACCTATGTGAAATAATTGACATCCTCGACACAAGTATGTCCTTGGTAACTTAGGCTGAGTACCAGTTATGGTCTCAACTCCATATAATTGGCTACAGAAGCATAGGGGGTGGGGTGCCAAGTGTAATGCCTGGCCATGGCCATGGAGCTTTAAGGTTTGGGCACAACTGCTATTGTGAGAGCACCCACCAGGAGTAACACTTGTCCAAGAGCTCAAAGCCTACCTGGTTTTCCATCCGGAGCATCTTCCAGGAGATTCTGACCTCCCGTTTGCCCCATCGGGAGAAGTCCTGATGAGAGTGGCAGATTCAGGAGCCTCCCTCATTCTCACTCTGACTGGCTTTCAATAATCCTCTCTCTCTCTCTCTCTCTCTCTCTCTCTCTCTCTCTCTCTCTCTCCCTTTCCTTCCCATTCTTCATGGGTCTTCAGCAAATTGACCTAATATAAATTCAACAGCTCACTGCCTCTAACATCTTATCTGCCTAAAGGGCTCACAGGACTGCTAACTCGGCCCTTGAATAAAATCTAACACTTACACATTCATGCATTCACTTATTCCTTCAACAAAAAACTTAGCAAGCCCTGCCAAATGCCAGGTTCAACATGTGAGCACTGAGCAGATGGGACTGAGTTTTACACAGGTGGAGACAGCAACGCTTACAGAGCAAGGTTGCAGGAGATCATTCTGGAGATTAGAGGCAGGCGATCTGAGCCATGCTAGCTCTGATACTGATGACAACAACTGGCCTGGTCTAGATCTCAGATGGAGACACAGATCTGGGGAACCCTGCCTTGGAAATGTGAGATGTGAGTGAGGTAAAGTTAAAGGAGTAGCTAAGTCTAGCTTCCTTGGGGCGGGGAGAACTTTGCACAGGTCTGGAGATTTTGGTGAGCCTCCCAGGGCAGGACTAGATGCTTGCTGTTTACAAAGAGCTTTTTATCTCTCCTCCACAAACCAGAAAAGGCACCGCTTAAGGTCCATGTGTTCTGATACCAGACGAAGGAGTTCTCTGGGAAAGAAAAGAGACTATACAGTAGATGGCATCAAGGGCCAAAGGGGGCTAGATGAGGGATGACTAAGTCAGTGACAAGAAAGTAGGGACTGTCAGAAGAGGGTCACGGAGAAACAGAAGTGGGAGTTATACTGGCAAAGGGGAGTGCAGAGAGGAAAAAAGGCTGAGACAATTGGAGAAATCTGTCTGAGAGGAACAGTGACGGTACAGGGCTTGGGTAAGGTGGTAGGCAATACAGGTAGGGAAGTGTGTCTTGGGCCCAGAGCCCTATGTTCCATGATTGGCTGAGAGCATTTACAGGACTCAGCACAGACTAGGAGGATGTCCCCAAGCTATGGTGCAATCCAGAAAAAAGACACAGATGCAAACCTGGAAAGGGATGAGACATGGAAAATGGAGGGGAATGGGTACACATATCCAGAGTCAAGCATGGAGACAGAGGTAGTAAGCTACAGGGGAGATGGGAACAGTAGATAGACAGCAGGGAAAATGTTTGAGCTAGCCTCAAGCACAAATGAAGCAAGGTCCTCCCCAGGTTCTGTGGCCAGGGTACTCAGGCCTGGGGTACAGGGTATCATCCAACACTATCCTTCTGATATAAGGGAAAAATAAAAAAGGTCCTTTGTCCACATATCAAGAAGGGATGGAGAGGCAGATAGAAAAGGACCTATGGACCCAAGAATGAGCAGTTTGGCCAAGATGGCTATGGTATTCTTATTACTTAGTTTCAGCATCACTGTCCCCAAAATACCTGACAAACACAATGTAAGCCACAGATGGACTCAGACTCATAGTTCAGAGTCACTCCTGGTGAGCTGGATTTGCTGATTTGAGCCTGCTGGGAGGTTAGGACATCATGGCAACAGGAACATACAGAGCAGAGCCATTTGATTCATAGCAATCAAAAAGGGAAGACAGGATGTGACCAGGAACAAAATAACACACACCCCTAAGCCAAGATTTCACCCCAATCACTTACATCCTGCAGTCCAGCCTGCCTCCCACATTTTCAGCACATCTCAAAATGATGCCAACAACTGGTGATCAACTATTCAACACATGAGCTTCTGGGGGTCACTTCAAAATCAAAGCTGACTTGAGAAGTCATCGGTCACATAAGACAGCAGACAGACGACAAACTAACCAGAGAACCCCTGACATAGGAACTGCCATCAAATCTGCTCTGAGTGACTGAGCCGACAGAATAGGTGGGATGTATCTATCTAAAAGGTCTATATCTCCAAGCCCACCTAATCCAGTAACATCTCCTACTCCTGGAAACATGTCCATGGGTCTCTGATTGAATCCATGTCGTAACACACTTCCCCATGATAGTATCTTCAGGGATTCAGACCCATGTAAAAGTCTCACCACCCAATGCCAAGGAAGGAGCTACCCACTAACAGTTCTGGACTCTGAGTCTGCTATTGGCAAATGCACAAATAATCCAGGAGAAGGCATCCCTTCTGAAGTTCAAGCAGTCCAGTTTTGGGTCAACCCCACACAAGTATCTATCCACTGCCAGGACTCAATGCCCATCTGTATACAAATAGCTCCAAGCTCCAAATTCCCCAGCTCTTCTTCATACTTTGTATTCTAACAGTCTCTTAGACTGCAGCATCTCATAGTCACTCAAATTTGGACACCAATAAACTTGACTCTGCATCCTGACTCCACACAGTTAGATGCCCTGTGCCGAAGGATGAATCTGACCCATTCACAGCTGGGCATTGTCTTTGATTCTGTCTCCCTAGAACATCCACATAACCCACTCTGTCTGGTGCATCCTTGGTGTGTTCTGAGGTCCAGTTACTCAATCCTCCCAAATGCCATAACCTCCATCAAGCCTCTCATGGATGCATCCTAACCAGGCCCCATCCACCATCTTCCTTCCCCATATATTCTGAGGCACAGAAGTGAATGTGATGCTGTCAAAAAGCAAAAATGTTCACAGCCCATCACTGACTAAAACTCACCAGTGGCTCCTGCTGGCTTAGAGAAGCAGCTACAGGTTATCCTAGGGTTCCCATATCTCTGCAGTTTGACCTTCACCTCTTAGCCTCAGCACTTACATGGTAGGTCACACTCCAGCTTGATGGTCTAGCCATAGCTAAATGATTTGTTCCTTCAGCATGCCAGGCTGACTGCCTCCTCGCCCCTTTTCCCTGCTTCTACATGAACTATTACACTCCTCCACTCCCGGCTTCCCTTGCTGCTTTGTAATTATCTATCCACTTCTCTGCCTCCTTGCCAAGTCCCTAATCATCAAGGAAAGGCACTTACAATGCTCATCACTCTCTCCCAAGTTCTGACCTATAAGAAGCCTTCAACAGACACTTGTTGGGGAAAAAAGCAAGATTTCCTAGTGATGCGTACCCTAAATGTCTGTGAATGCACCCCAAAATGACACGGGCCACTTAAGCCACCACACTTCACTATGATGCATATATAATTTCCTCTTTACTGAGCACCTTAAAGTTGTTTCCCTTCCACACTGTCGAGCCAAGTCACTTCCATCCCATACCCAAGCAACGTCCCAATTTAAACACTTGCATCAAGTGTTTGTCAAGACGGAAACCCCATTTTCCGGGTCCAGATGGGAATGTACACAATCTAAGTGTTCACTTGCCTCTGGCTCTACCCCAGCTCACGGATAATTCCTGGCATGCTGCAGACCCCAGTGCACAGGGCAGAAGAGCCTCCTCTGACACTCCAGAGCCAGCAAGAATCACTGTCTCCACAATCGTCCACTTTACAATGTGCCTAATTATAACTGAATAAATTACTTCTGTCATTCCGCAGAAATACTTAAAATAAATATCTCTCTTTCCTTGAATTAAAATCATCGTCCTTTGTTCCCTGTTTTCTGTGCCATGAAGTAACGGAGCCTGTTGATTAAGGATCATTTATAGGACTTCATTTTCGATCTATTTGATGATATCACTTTAAAATACCCCAAATATTCAGCTGCAAGAACGGATAGAAACTACTGGAAATTAGCTCTTTGAGATGCTTTGATGAGAAAGGAATCTGAGGATGTAACTTCCAGTGAATGAACATATATTAGAAAAGTCTATTTTAATAACTACTTGGTTCTTCTCCTTGGAATTTCTTCTCTACTCAACTTCCTATATTTTTCTTGAGATTACAACATAATCCCCTCTGACACACTAAATATTACCTCTCTGTATTGAATGGATGGTACTGAGACAATAACTCACTTTGAGCTAACACAGTATGCCAAGCAGACCCAGCTAAGCCAAATATTTGATGAAAGACATACAAACTGAAATTTAGCAAGGCAGGAACATTCTGGGAGTTACATCCAGAATATCAACCGTTGCCAAATCTTATACAGTGAAAAATGGATGTCCAGAAATGACATGTGTAGGCACTGATGATGGTCTCCTGTCCAGAACACAGTCAGACACTTCCAACATGGGAATAGGTTGTAATTACAAATCTCCCCTCCCAGCAAATATGGGTGGATGTCATGGTAAAATAAATATTTCTCAATACTCGTTAAAACAGTTTTTTAAAGATTATAAATACTAATAGATCATGGTATACCAGAAGAGGTACAAAATAATTGTGATTTCAGTGAAAAAGCTCAGGTCGGGAAGATCACTATATGGTTCAAGGGCTTGCCACATAAGCATGAGGACTGGAATTCAGATTCCCATAACCCAGGTAGGTGTGACGGCCCACCTGTAATTCCAGATTGGACAAATAAGGCAGGATATCTCAGAGCAGGATGACTGGGAGGTCAGTCTTATAGATGAGTCCTGGGTTTGACTAAGAGACTTCACCCCCAGAGAGTAAGGTGGAAGAGCAGTAGATTGAAAATTATTCCTGGCATCAACTTTAGTCCTTCACAGGTATACACACACAGAGAAACACACACATAGATACACACATAGAAACACACATACATATATACACACACATAGATATGCACACAGACACACACACACCCTCACGCACACAGAAACACACACACATAGATACACATAGCACACAAAGAAATACAAACACACACAGAGACACACACAGAGAAACACACATAGAGACACACACTCACAGACACACAGATACACACACATCTACAGACACACAGAGAGACATACACAAACACATGCACACAGACACACATACACATACCCTCATATACACAGAAACACACACATAGATACATAAACAAAAACACACATACAGATACACACATGCATAAATACACACAGAGACACACATACCCAGAGACAGACACACACACACACACACACATACACACACACACACACACACACACACACGCACGCACGCACAAACACTGGGGAGAAGAAAGACGATCCAGGGATTAATGAAGTGGACCCTTCAGAGATCCTCATCAGCATGACTCCCTTCTGTGTTTACTTTTGAGTGTTGCTTTTTCTGCAATACCCTCATAAGTAGCATAGAAACCTCCTGGGACCACTTCTCATGGATTTCAAAAGAACTTCAGAGATGCTTTTGATGATCAGGAAGACAGTAGTCCCTGCCATCCTGAGTCATCTAGAAGGACAACAGAGCAATCTGAGCCGAACCCAAGACCTTCCTGAAGTGGCCCAGATAAGCCTCTGTGACTCTTGGAGTCACTGTCCCTCATCTTTTACCCAATGCATCAATGACTACAAGTCCTTTTTCCACCCATGGTTAACTTTACTCACTCTAGGACCCCCACCTAACACATTGTTTATGACAGACTTTTCTTTGGGAGACACAACACATATGTCTACTCGCTCCAGATATGGAACTGACAACAGATCTAAGTATGGATACCACCGAAGTCCAACCTGATGAACCAACGAGTTTATTCAGACTACTTGTAGGAATATGGGTGAGGGCTTAGTTACAGAAGCAGAAATGACTCAAAGACAGCTGAATCACCAAGGCCCAGCCTAGTATGGGTGACCACTCACAGTTTCTGGAAACCTGAAGCACACTGCACAGCCTTCAGGCAGCTCAGCAAGTTAGATATTGTTATTTTCAGGGGGCTCAGTTGCTCTAACCCTATACTGGGAACCTCAGCTTGTGTTTGTTTCTGGTGGGCTGTTCTAGTGGTTTCTACTTCTAAGAGGCTGAGGGGCTTATTTGAGAGTGACTTTCACTATTCATTGTGTACTCTTGGGGAAGGAGGGTCTTAGTGAATCTGGTCAGTTTCAGGGACTTCCTGGAGCTACTTTGAGTTGTTTACTTTCAGTCTTAAACAGATGCCCTGCCATATTTGACCTCTTGAGGTCAAATTAGAACACTGGCTGTTTCAACAACCTGTAAACATCTTAAGAAGTCCCCCCCCCAAGAAGAAAGGATTTAATGTTGGAGACAAAGTTATACAGCACACCCTCTGCCTCAAGGCACTCCCTTCATAGTGTTCCTCCTCCAAGACGAAAAGGGCATCATCTGGCCAACAGGAAGAAATCTTTCCTGGTGACTGACCTCAGATTAAACTGACTTCGCCTCCTGAACTCCTCATCTAGGAGTTTAGTACATCCTCTGGGTCTCAGTTCTGCTGCCTCCACTGATCTGAAACCTCACCATACTTCAGTTTCCCCACTAGAAACAGAAAAAAGAGTATTACTTCATTAAGTGGATATAAGGAAAACCCCCATTCCACAATCAAATCTAAAAACCATCAGTCTCACCATCATCTTCATTATGTTACAGTTCTGAGGGGAAGGGTTTCCCTAATGCATGTGTTAGAGCTCAAAAGGGAAAGGTATCCTGGCAGTCAGGAGCCAAAGAATACCACAAAGTCACATTGCACAACAAACCTTACACAAGAGATTTATCTGGAAAGACACAAGAGGGTGGTTGCCTCCACTAGGGTAAGAAGCAGCAAAGAACTGAGCCAGAGACAGACTTCTGTAGGGTTTCTTTGAGGTGGAGTTTTCCAAAGTAGGGATTTCCAGTTTGGGAACTGGTAGTATTTCAAGTCCTGAACTTGGGATGATTGAGGGACTGGTGAGTTTTTTGAGCTCAGGGATTGGTGGGTTTTTGAACTCAGGGATTGTTGAGTTATTTAGCTCAGGAGCTCAGGGATTGGTGGGTTTTTAAAAACAGAGGTGAGCTTGGGCCTTCTCCCTATGTTCATCATCATAGTTACCATCATCATCTTTCTACATATCCCCCTGTGAGAAATCCCTCAAACTCTTTCCTCCCTCTCTCCACCCCAGGCCATATATAGAGTTCAGTGGCTTCTTCATCAGAGATGTAAACTTGTGCACAGAGCCTGACACTCATAAATGTCTGCTGAACACAAGAGGAAACTAGATGATATTTATATTCTGACCACCATACCCTGAAGTCACATGTGTGCTAACATTTTTAGCCAAGATAGGAGAATGTAGTGATTGTAAGAGGAAGCCGATGCAGTTACAGAACAAAGTAACTCTGAAGCATGTTTCTCTGTGTGTTCCTGGAGCCACACTCTCCATAATGAGCCTACAGAAGCCCAAAGATGCCAGTTGTCCACCAAAGATGCCTGCAAAGACAAATCCATTACCTTCCTTAGTCTGTGGAGTGACCTCCGAGAGGCCTAAAAGAGATGCTCCTTACACCTGCTGTAAGGCACAGTTATAGCATAGGACCAACACTCTCATCTGTAGCCACAAACACTGTGACCAGCTAGATACCTCCTGGAACAGTAGACAGGAGCAATTCCATGTCTGTAAGGAGAAGTTATATCTACAAAATACTTCACTGAGGGCCTGGCACAATAGCTCAATGGGTAAATCACTTGCCAAGCAAGAGTGAGAATCTGAGTTCAGGTCCCAAGATTCCATGGACATGTCAAGTGTGTGTGGCAGCTGGCCAGAAATTCCAGCACTCAGAAGGCAGAGACAGGAGAACTTAGCCAAAGCAGCAAATTCTGGGTTCAACTAACAAACTCTGCCTCAATGACTATGTGGAGAGTGTTCAAGGAATACTTTCAGTGTCGTCCTCAGGCCTCTGTCATATGCACGTACAGCAACACACACATATGAACAGCATGCAAACATACATACTTGCATACCACACATGCGCAAGACATACAAAAGAAAAAAGAGTGCCTTGCAACAAATAGCTGTCTTTGGTGGTTCTAGTGGGCGTGCTCAATTCCCAATCAGCATCTAAAATTACAGATCACTAATATGTTTCACATCACAGGCTAGGAGGGGAGGGTCTGCCTCCATGTTCAACAGTAGACACACACACATACACATACACACCTGCCCCACTGAACACACAAGTCCTAGAAGACACCTCATTCACCCATACCTCAATGCTCTGGCACATCTTCCATCCTGCATGGAATGTGTTCTCACCGACCCATCACCCATTCTACCCTGATCATCTACCGATATCTTCTAAATTCACCCTCAGCCTCCAAGGTCATCTGAATTCCTGTGTCTTATCCTGTGCTCCTCATTCCCTTTCTTTGGGATTTCTTGATCTCCATATTTTATCATCTCCATAACCCCAGGGCACAGCATAGCAACAGATGCAAACGCCAGGTGCTCCGTGTCTGGCTGATAAATGAAGGAATCAATGATAATCTTTGACTCATATTCCCTATAACTGAAAATTCAGAGTCCACATTAAAGGTGGATTTACACAGCCTCTTGACAGTGAGAACCAGTGGCAATATCAGGCTCAGGGTGCTTCATGGCGACAGCTGGATGGAGCCAAGGAGTGTTGTCTTCTAGCTGGTCACACCACACCTATGTCAGCCAAAGGACCCTTGGAACACAGTAACTCTCAGATGGAGCTCTAGGCAGTACTATAGTGAGTAGCAAGAGTCCATGGGAACAGGTCCCTGACTTCTGCTATAGCTTCTGTGGGGCCGGCACATCCTCTCCCAAAACCTTCTGCTGTCCTATCTGCTGTCACGACCTTTACTACCCCCCTCCATTTAATCCCTAAGTTCTTTAAGAGAACATGTGTCCCTTGACTGATGATGATGATGGTAAATACACATATAGAGGCTAAGGCAGAAGGATCATGAGTTCAAGGCTTTCACAGAACACATAGTGAGACCATGTCTCAATAAAAAAGCGAACAAACAAAAGAAAAGAAGATGAAGATGATGATGATGATGAAGAAGAAAAGGAGGAGGAGGAAGAAGAGGAGGAGGAGGAGGAGGAGGAGGAGGAGGAGGGGGAAGAGGAGGAGGAAGAAGAAGACGATGAGGAGGAGCATTGACCAGGAAGATGGCTCAGTAGGGAAGGGCACTTGTCACCAACCTGACAATTTGAGTTTTATCCCTGGAGTCCACATGGTGAAGAAGAGAAAAAAACTGCCTCAAGCTATCCTCTGACTTCCATATATATACTATGGCATCTGTGTGCCTAAACACAAACACACGCACACACACGCACACACACACCTACAATCAATCGATCAATAAATGTAACAATTCTTTAAAGAAGGAGAGGAAGGAAGGACAAACATATTATTACCCAGTGGTCATGAGTATTATTCCCCAAACCATGTTGGTTATTTTTGCAGAAGCCATAAAGAATACATCAGCTTTGTTTTTTTTTTAAGTTACCCACAACAGAAACACTCCGCAGGTGCAGTCATGGCACTGGTAGAACATCCACAGACCAAAAGGAATTGTCTACTACATTTTGGTTTGGGCAGGCAAAAAAATAAGTGAAAAAAAGAAGATAGGTTTCACTTTCACCTCCAAGATTGCAAGACTGTAATGTACAGTCTGCTTGAAACATTTTTAAAGTGCCCAAGGTAGGTCAGGGATTTTTTTTTTAAGATCTGTGTAATATTTTTACTTCTTTTTTTAATTAATTTTTTATTGGATATCTTATTTACATTTCAGATGTTATCCCCTTTCCTCATTCCCCCCACCCAGAAACCCCCTATCCCATCCCCCCTCCTCCTGCTCCTATGAGGATGTACGTCCATCTACCCACCCACTCTCCCCCACATCCCTGCCCTCGAATTCCCTTCAAGGGACCACGGACTTCAACCAACCAGAGCTCCCAGGGTCTAAACCACAAGCCTGGGAGCACAAAGGGAGGGACTCATGACTCCATTTGCATACGCAGGGGACAATGGCCCTGTCGGGAGCATATTCTTATCTTACTGATCATAGCTTTATTAATGCCTTTAAGTATCTTATTTGTCTTATTTGGCAATTTGTCTTATCTGGGCTATCTCAAGGTTCAAGTGGATTGCTATCTTTTCTCTTTAAAGAGGTAGGTCACATGCCTTTACCTTCTTAAAACATTAAATAACTTTGTACTAAAGGTTTGGCATATAAGTTGGTGGCATGTGGAGATTCTGGATTATGCTGTTATTCCTCCAAAAAGTGTTGGTTATTGTTATTTTTTAAGTAAACTTAATCTTAGACTACAGATTTTGCTTCACTTATGGAGGCCATAAACTAAAGTATCAGTTCATATCTTCAAACTTTAAGGTAACTAGAATGTGCTGTGGGCACACATGATATGTCATTCATGATTCATGACACAGTTTAGGGACAGGGCCCAGAAGCTTGAAATACCCAAGATTCAACTTACAGACCACACAAAGCTCATGAAGAAGGAAGACCAAGTGTGGGTGCTTTGGTCCTTCTTAGAAAGAATAACAAAATACACAAGGGAGCAAATATGGAGATGAAGTGTGGGACAGAAACTGAAGGAGGGGCTGTCTGGAGACCATTCCACCTGAGTATCCATCCCATGTGCAGTCACCAAAGGTAGACGCTGATGTGGAAGTCAGGAAGTGCATGCTGACAGGAGCCTGACATAGCTGTCTCCTTAGAGGTCTGCTAGAGTCTGACATATTCAGAGGCAGATGCTCACAGCTAACCATAACTAACTGATCAAGGGGTTCCCAATGGAGGAGTTAGAGAGAAGACTGAAGGAGCTGAAAGGGTTTGCGGCCCCATGAGGAGAGCAACAATACCAGCCAGCCAGGGCTCCCACGGTCTGGACCACCAGCCTTGGGGCATGTGGGGAGGGGACCATGACTCCAGCTGTATATGGAGGGGAGGATGACCTTGTTGGTGTAAGTTGGAAGGGAGATCCTTGGTCCTATGAAGACTGAATGCCCAGTGGGGGGCAGGGGAATTTGAGGGTGGGGAGGTGGGAGTGGGGGGTAGATGGGGCACATCTTCATAGAAGCAGGAGGAGGGGAGATAGGATAGGGAGTTCCTGGGCAGGAGGGAGGTGGAATGGGGTAAGGGGATAACATCTGAAATGTAAATAAAATAGCCAATAAAAAATATATAAGTAAAGCCTACTACAAGAAGAAACATAAAATTCTGATAGGAAGCCTGCCATTCTTCTATCCTGAAAAAAAGATGTCAGAATTGCAGGTATTGAAACAATACTGAGGGAATCTAGAAAAGAGAAAGACAGATATTTTTACTTCTATGAAACAAATTAATGCTGCAAAATAACCAGGAGAAGAGAGGAAAAAATCTTGATTCATGTTCTCTTGGAATGCAGTTTGCTGTAATTGTTTTCTCATGTAATTACATATATTACCAGTGTAATTACAAATAATACACGTGTTTGATTTGCACAATTATAGAATAGTATATAATTTTTAAATGTGCAGCATTTCTTTCTCCACAAGATCCCTTTGTGAAGGAAATGATTTATCATCTCTAAAAATATGCCCCTGTGTATTATGGTTTAATAAAGGAAAAATTAGTAAATATTTGCATTACTTTTGTATTTCACCAAAATAAACTCTGTCATGAAAATGTGGGTTTACGAAGTCTCATTATCTGCTAGAAAAAAAACTGCTTGCACTGGGCTAAATCGACCCACTGGAGAAAAGCCAACCAAACAGTATGATTACCAAGAATGATAATTATAGGGCACCTACTATGATCAAGACCCGGTCCAAGGAGGCATGTGTGAAAGTCTAGGGGAGGGAGAAATAACCCCTCCATGGACTCATGAAGAGACACTTTGTGTGGGGTGGAAGACTCAGATGACAAGATCTGGCTTTATCCCTGTCAGCTGTGTGTCCTTGGACTACTATAGAACCTCACAGAACTTCCATAAAGTGGAGGTAATAATATCCTGCCTTGGTGATCACTGGGTCGAGAGGATTAACTGAATGAGGCCACATGAAAAGCATTAGCAGAGTATCAGGAAGCACTCATAACTGCAGTAGAAGCTTACCACTGTCACTAGTGAATCATGACCCAATGTTACCATCGTGTGTGTGTGTGTGTGTGTGTGTGTGATCACAGTTGACTTGACCTGCCACATGACATCTCTAAGGTTGTGCTCTCTTAGACCCTCATGACAACAAACTGGACTCATTTAAGTAGCAAGAGAATTGTGAAGGGTCTGGAAAAGAGTCATGTGACCATCCCTGAGCTGTGGAGAGGAATGCAAACTCCTAAAATCTGCAAATGATCCCTGAGAGCCTATACTTAGATCTCACTGTGCAAAAGAATAATTTTAAGACTTAATATTTCAAATAATGAGATTTCCAACCAGAATGCTGAACTCCTACATTCTCTTGAACACAGAAAATTCTCGAAAGGCCTATTCCAAATTTTTTCATGGCCACAACTGCCTGAAGCCAAGGAGCGTCATCTTCCAGTTAGGCATGACCAGCAGACTGGCCTCTCCAGGATCCATTAAGGCACTCCTTAAACACCAAAGCTCTGAGAGGGCTCTCCAGACAACACCAACATAGTCAGTAACATTTGCGTTCTACAGCCTCAGCTGGCCTTCCTGCTCTGCCTTCCCCAGAAAGCAGTTTTACCTGTTGTCCTGACCTCACTGTGTCTTCCAGCTGCTGAACATTTCTCGGCCTCAGGAAGAGAAGACACTGGGAGGAAATTACCACAGCAATGGCTAAATACAATGTTCTTCTTCCCTAGAGAGCAGGGCAGCCATGATCTGCTACATGTTCAACCTCCCATTTAAGGAAGAATAGACTATCATCGGTCTGAGTGTGCAAAAGATTCTCTGTCCAAATATTCAAAATCACACATCAGACCTCAGTACCTCAATGGAGTGAAGAGGACTTAGCCACCATAGTATGAGAACAGAAATGTCCCAATATGGCAAGATCATAATGTACTTCAAAGGGACAAAAGCAAATGAAGGGAGAGAGAAAGGGAAGATGAGAAGAGAGGAGGGAAAGGGGAATGGAAGAGGGGGGAGGAGGAGAGGTAAGAATCCTAATGCGAAAACTGAGTGTCAGGAAGTATTAGGAAACACATCTAAGAAGTGAGAAATGACCCAGGGAATTCCAGATGAAGGCAAGCATAACTAAGGCATACACAGCTTTTGAGATACTTTAACTAACAGATACTTCAAAATCTTAAACACCAAGAATCTAAAGACTGGGGTATACAGGAATTATAGCCACTATTCATCAGAAGACCAAGGAGAAGGGATACCCTCAGCCAACCTGCCTGATGGAGGCAGCCATCCACCTTTTTGAGCAAGAAACCCTACAGAGGATTTGAACTTCTAAATAAAGCTTCACACACTTCATTTTAGAGTCACAGAAGCAGCCATATCATCAAATGCTAAAAGTGCTAAGGAAAAGCCTGTCTCCTGTTCAGATTTAATAGCCAATTCAAAGACTAAGCAAACACGTGTTTGATGATACAGCACAAGTTAACCAAGAGAAAAGATGAACAGGTGATGTACTGGAGAGTGAAGGTGCCCCACACGATGCTGTAAGGTCACTGATGAAAATTTCTTTTGTCCTTTTATTCCTCTGAAGTGAACTTGAGATCACAGCTTAAAAAAATATATAACTACTTAAGAAAATTAAGGCATATAGGCAAGTTCCACGCAAGTGAGGAAGACAAGTTCGGTGTCCTGTCCTGATTTAAGACAAAAGGTCTATCTCAGTATAGCTTGGCCTGTGCTTCTGTCTGCTCAGTCCTCAAGAGACTACATGAGGTTCATACACTGTCTCCCATTTTATTATATTTCTCAGTGTGAACAGAAAATCCTCAGCACATAGTAGGTATACAAGTAACCCCTGTTAAGTGAGTGAATCTACAGTGAGTGTTTCCCACGTGTTCCTTCTTGTGGTCTGTCAATTTAGAGGGTGACATGGTTGACTGATATCTCCTGGAAGAGTCCATACAATTAATTACCCTTGTAACCTAAGAAATCATATTTGAAATCAAATCTGCACAAGTGACAAGTGGGGGATATAAAAAATGGCACTTTCCCCTGCCTCTTAATTACATACTATATATCACACCTCTCCCCAGCTCTGAGAGTGTCCCATTTAACAGTCTGCACTTGGCTCTCAATTCCCTGAAATAGAGATCATATTGCTTAAACATTTCCCTGATTTTTTTTCACTTCCCTGTTCCCAATTTTTACTTCTTAGTTGAATTTTTAACTACACCCTTCTCCCTCTCATACTGTTATGCACTGGCCAAGAAATTTTAGAGAGAGGCTCAGATTTGTTTAAAATCAGATACCTTCATTGTCCTAAGGATAAGGGGCATTTACCTCACAGCAAACGTGAGCTGAGTAAAGAGAGGATGCCAAAGGCTCAGAGAAGCATTGCTCAGAATGTCCCTCTCTGTGAAGCTTCACACTGTCACATGGACACTGGAGACCCATTTGTAAAGCATAATTGCAACTGTGTTTACTAAGTAAGAGAGAGCATGCACGCATGAGAGGGTCTCTCACTCCCTGTGTGTGTGTGTGTGTGTGTGTGTAGAACATGCATAAGCTTATATGCTCACAGAAAAAAAGGTAAAAAAAAATATATGTGCATGTGCCACAAGTAATAATTAGCCATAGAAACCAGAGAGAAGGCTCATCTGTTAAGAGCGTTTGCTCTGCAGGCATGGGCCAGAGTTCAGATCCCAGAACCCATGTGAAAACCAGTCATGATCTCACACATGCATGTAACTCTTGAGCTGAAGGAGTGGAGACAGAAGCTGTGGCTAGCTGAAAAACACAAACTATCAGTTCCACAAGTCCCTGCCTCAAAGGGACAAGGTAGAAAGGGACTGAGGACACCCTAACTCTCTGCTGGCCTCCAACAGCATGCACACCTGTATGTGCCCATGCATACATGCACACCAACGTCACACACACACACGCTACACACATACACACACATATAGAATAAATAATAATAATTAGCCATGCATTGGAGACAATGGAAAAGCAGCAAGTGGGTTTTTTTCTTACTTTCTATAAGGCTGGGAAAGGCAGATTGACCATGATTGAGCAAATGCAGGTGAGAAAAATTCAGGGCTAGAGTTATGGATAGACTGTGATATCACATTTATCTATGTTCTTCAAATAAAAAAAGTTTGTATGCCACAGTGTGTGTCTGTGTAAGGTTCAGCTCCTTGGCTTTAAGGCTAAACGCAAACCACTAAAGTAAAATGATTAAAGTAAATACAGGCATGAACGTGCATTAAGAAGCCACAGTAGCACCTAACGGCCTAAGCCTGACCTTGGCAATTCTTACCTGCCAGAGACATGGATCACTCCTCAGCGCCTCCTCCCCAGACCATGGCTTCTGGGTACCACTATTTTACTATTATTCTTTCCTGTCTCCTGCCCCTCCTTGGCTGACTCATGAGAAACACCTTCTAACTGGATACCCCAGGAAGATGCTTTTAGCAGCTTGTGCTGGGAAATACAGCTGAACTGACTTAAGACACTGAAATGTTTTCTCAGTGCATACCCCAGAAGGGCTGAAGACGCTATGAGCTCCAAAAGCCAATCATCCAGCTGTTTTAGTTCTGCTTGTATGGCTCAACATCGTTCTGAGCGGACCCCCCCTCCCCCCACATATAGACTGAATGGGTGCAGTATCAAGATCCACACTGTGTGTAATTCTACCGAGAGGAAGAGGGCTGACTTGGTTTCCTTCTTCACTCTCCACTGGTCCAGTCAGGGTCACATCACACTCATTTCAACTGCTATACTCATTGTGAGAGTCGATTGGTTCAAGAATCCAGCCCTAAGCCAACCTCTGTGACCATGACGGAGTAAATGAAACCCAGATACTGGAGAAGGGGATTGATCAGCAGCAAGATCCCTTCTTAGAGAAAAAGAAAAATATGGGTACAACTGGGAGGATGGAGGAGAGGATGAAGGCTTGTGGATATGATGGCTCCTGCTGTATTCATATTCCATAGGAAGGATCTGACTAGTGTGGTATCCAAACATCTTTCTCATAGCATGCGCCTGGTGATGAAGCAATACCAAACCTACCTCTTCAATTATCAACATGTGAACATATACCTGCACATATGCATACATGCATGCACACATACACACAAGCTCATGTGCACATGCACACGGAGAGACTTACTCTTCTCTTGTATGTGACCATATCTATGGGTATGTTTGTGCAGGTGGTGTGTGTCTGTGACCGTGTAGTGAGCCTTGTTGTGAACCTCAGGTGTCCTTCTCAGTGGCTCTCCACCTTATTTTTTCCAGAGACAGATTCTGTCACTGAATCCAGAACCCATCAGTTTGGCTAGACTGCCTGGCAGCAAGCTCTGGGGCTAGACCCATTTCTGTCACCATCCTTCCATGCACTGCTGAGATTGCTGGTGGGTATCACTCATGATTTTACCTGAGTTCTGGGGATATGAAATCATATTTCCATGTGTGCATGGCAGGCACTATATCCACTGAGTCATGTCTCCAGCCCCAGAGCTACCCTTCTGTGATGTGAACCATTCCACACTCTTCTCCTCTCTTATGTTCCTGATGATGGACTTGACCTTCCAAACCCACCTTTCACCAGTCACAACAGCAATTAATTTTAAAAGCGTGTCAAACGATGTCACTCACCCACTTAGAACATTCCCATGGCTTCCTATGGCCTTTGGTGACACTCAGTAGCAGGACCTTCCAGAGTGAGCTGGCCAAGTCTGGATCTCCAGCCTTATTTTTGATCAAATCCACTTTACATCCTCTTTCCACCCTTGCCTGGTCACAGACAGGCCCTTGAACCTTCCAGGCTAAGCCACGGTTCTGCACTGTTGTGTAACTCCTTGTGTTTCTGGTTTTCTTGTCTCTCATAATGATGAAATCTTGGTTCTACTTCAGGACCAAGGTCCCCTAACTCTGGCCACCCTCAATTGAGACAATCGACCCTTTATCTGTGCCACATCTAAGCCCAGGGATCCTTAAAATGGTGGCAGGGTACAATTCTCTACCCACCTCTTATTCTAGGTATACTTGATTTCTACCCGTACTCATTACAGACAAAACATTAATGAACAGGAAGGAGAATCAAAGAGGAATAGAGGCTTAAACAGGGAGAAAGAGAGATTCATCCTCCCTCAAATAACGGAAAGCAGTTTCAGACAATATAGCCCTCATGAATGTCTTGCTAAGAGTCATGTGTCATGGTGCCTCTATTCGGGTATTTGGCTTCATTTGTTTAAGGGGTTGAATAAAAAGATTATAGTGATCAGTCACGGTGATTTCAATGGGATTGAATTGCTCTGGAGGCCAGGAACAAGCTCAGTACAGACAAGACAAAGAGATGAATAAATTAAATGAAGCATGGGAGGTTCACAGGCTCCCGAGTGCACTCAGCCCCTCTGAGCCAGGTAACCTGTGGAGCTTCCAGAGATGGTTCCACCTCTACATGCCCAGAGCTGTGGAGGAGGCGGGAGCATCTGCATCCATGCTCTCCTGCAGGAGGGGCAGTCCTCAGAACTCACTTCCAAAACTTACACTGAGCCAAGCCACTCACGAGGCTCCTGTCTATAGAAGTAGTCTCTGCTGTCACCGTTCCCTGAGGAAGCTCTTTGAAACCTCTTCATCTGAGATCACTGTATGTTCCCTGTTCCACACCCGTGCAGCAGGGGATGTGACCGAGTTCACATGTGAGGGAATGCATTCAGGCCTCTGTGCAGGGAAAAGACCTGTCTGGGAACTTCTGCTTACCCTGGTCTTAGGAAAGGTAAAGGCCCAGTTTTCTATAATCACTGGGGCCTAGCAACATTCACCTCACAGATAAGGAAACTGAAAGCCAAGTGAGGAAGATGTCAGACTCATACCCATGAGAGAGCTGGGTACCAGTCCTTCTGTCCCTGTATCACTGTCACTTGTTGAGGGATGCTTTTGGAGGATGAGGAAGAGGTACCTTCTGATTTTAAAGAGACCAAATTGGAAGTCAATTTGCCAATCCCCTGGTCACACTGCAGAGGGAATGTCCCCTTAGGAATGTAGGTAAGCACCCTGTATCTTCTACAACACTATCACTAAAGCTGCTTTGTCCCCCAACACAGGGGCAGTACACCCCTCCTCTGTGAACATCAAGATTTCCACCTATAAAATGGCAGGAATAACTGCCTCTCAGAGCCACTTGCCTTGAGGATTCTGCAGAATAATGTTTGTCAGAGCCTCAGGCAGGATGCCGGCCATGAAAAATTACAGTCACCTTTCTTCCTTTCATCCCCTTCCCCAACTCCAGCCTTCTGACATAAAGGGGGATGATGACAGATCCCTGGCCCTTTCAGAGAGTACATTCCGGTTTATGGCATTGTTCTCTGGCTGCAGAACACCCCTTCCGTGTAATACGCTGATAATGACCCTCAGATATTCCTTTCTGGATGGAGAGGTGGAGGTGTTTTGAGAGTGAAAGAGACAATTCGTGGTCCCAAGGTAAATTTAACTCAATTGCTGTGGCTTATTGCACCCAGGTCAATGCCCTCCTTGGTCAAGACTGCTTCATTCCTAACCTGATTCCATGCAGCACTGCTGTGCATTTGCTCACCTACTAGTCACAGATTCAGAGAGGAGCTATCCCCCTGCTTTCTCTCCCTATATGAAAAAAAAAGCCCATCCCCAATCCCTTGCAGGAAGCAAGCCTGCCTGGTGCAACCTGCCAGCCGACCCAGCAACACAGCCTCAGCTCAGAAACAAGTACTTATGTGTAAGCAAGAAGTCCTCAGCATACCAACGAGCTGGGAGGTCCCCATGCCAGGAATCCCCCACAAGGGCCATTTGTTTGGCATCCTGGGAAAACAGTGCAGCAACTGAGAGGCCTCACGGAGGCAGCCAGCATGGATCTGAGAGAAGGTGACCATGCTGAGGCTTACCAGGCTGGGTTACCAGCACACATGACGAGGCTTGATGATTAATACCCGATATGTGTGGAATGCATTACAGGCCCCCCAGGGGGCACTCTGTCACACACACAGATGTAAGAAAAGTAAAAAGTCAAGACAGGTTTTATCTAGGACAGAGTTGAGCATCTCACACATGGTACCCTATTGATTATTCTGAGTGCCCCAGCCCAAGCCTGCGAGTCCCATCTTCCCATGGGTAAGCCTACACTGGCCACCCTTCAAGTCCACCTCATGAGAACAAGATATTAGGGGGAAAACCCAATGTTCCCTTATACAGGACTCAATGTAATCCGAGATACACCGTTTAGAAGGCAGAACAAATGATGGTTACTTTGGGACTATAAGGAGAGGTAACACTTGGGGAGGGCCTTACAAAACCTTAAGACATAGATCTAGTGTCCAGTAAGATGGCCTAGTGAGTAAAAGCGCTTGTCACCAAGTCTGAGGAGCAGAGTTTGATTCCCAGAACCCATAAGGAAAGGATTGACTCTCACAAGTTGTCCTCTGACCAACACATACAGGTCTATCACACATATCATACACACACACACGCACACGCACTTACACAACTAAACAGGTATAAGTGAAACTCTTTTTTTACTTATAAAGACATTGGTCCTGTTCTGCTTTGCAGCTCTAGCATGAGATCTATGGGAAGGTCACTTTGTAATGACAGTTCACCAAGAAGGACACTTGGTGACTGATTTATCTGCTCTTTCCTCCTCTCCCTCTTCCTCCTCTCTGCCTGTTCCCTCTCTATCCCTTCCTCCTACTCCTCTCTCTTCTGAGACAGGACGTCATTGCACAGCCCACACTTGCCTCAAACTCCCAGCCACCCAGACTCACACACCCAAGCACTGAGATTACAGGTATGCACCATTACACCAGGACCGTTTATCGCTGTATGTCCTACCACCAACCGATAGATCCAAACAAAAAAACATGGGCCTCTGGCCAGCTTCTCACTTTATAGGATTTTATTGAAATGAAGCCAAGTCCTTTTGTTTACACTTTTTTCTGTGGCTACTAAACTGACCCTTGATGGAAATGTTTTTGCTGAGTCCTGTGACATGTTGTTCACAGAACACAGAATCTGATAGAGATGCATATTAAATCCCTTTCTACTAATGTTTCTCTTAGCCAGACTTGCAAATGAGTTCGCAGACTTTAAGGACACATCAAGAAGCGTGAAAGAGGAAGAGCTTTGAGTTCATTAAATCATTTCTAAGTTAGGCGTGGAGAAGATGATTCAGTCAGTAAATGCAAGCTCAAAGACCCAAGTTTGATTCCCAGAACCCATATAAAAATGCTGGGCCTGGGATCTGGGGCAATGGTTTGTCAGGAAATTGCTCGCTATATAAGCACAAGGTCTAGAATTTGAATCTCCAAGACCTACATAATAGCCATACACAGCAGCACAAGTACCTCAGCACTGGGGCAGGAGAGACAGGTGAATCACTACAGTTCCTCAGCTAGCCAGCCTAGCCAAGTGGTCAGCTCCTACCCTGCCTCAAAAATTAACATGGAGAGTGACTGCGGAAGACGCCTGACATCAATCTCCGGCTTCACATGCACATGTACACACATATACAAATGTGCACACACACACACATACACACACACATGTACACGCACATGGGCGTATGCACATTCTGCATAAACAGGAAGAAACACACAAAGGAATTGTGAGTCATGGAAGCACATGTACTTATAGAAACACATGATCCACCGAGAAGACCAGTAAGGAAATCAGAGAGAGAATTAAGACCAAAAAGCATGACAGGTATTTCAGAATCACCCACTGTGGTTCCATGCACAATTACTAAGATTGGGTCACAATCCGGATTCTGAGTCTTCTGGTTGCTTTTGCAAAAGTTCACCACAGGCAGGACAAACCAAATGTTCATGGTGTCAGGACACTATGCCAAGCTTCCATCACCAAAAGCTGGCTGCTCTTGATTTAAAAAGCACCTTTATCCCATTTTTCCTGCAAAAAGGCAACTCATTTTTTGCTCTGATGGACATAAAATCCCCTTAGGAGCCTGCCTCTTGCCAACTGCCATGTGGCACTGCCCAGTCCCATCTGGGCAGCTGGCACAGACCCCGGCAAGCTGAGCGGGAGGCCTCAGGAGGGTCCTCAGATCACGGCTCCATCACAATGACCTACTTGGGATTAGAACAACATTTTAGAGTGTAACTATGTTTTATGGGTCATAAATATTGCACAGATGTTTCTTATTTACACAGACATGGTAGGTTATTACTGCCACATTACCATGCTAATATGGGGACTCCTGCTTTGGAAACTGGAGGGCAGGAAGCGGGGAGATGTAATTAAGTGACCATGTTGCCACGTGGGGAGGGAGGGGAGCAGTGTTTGATAAAAAACAGACAAAACAGAAACACATACTGGGACTCTTAGGTTTACTCCACAGGTGACATTTGATGTCACCTGAAACTTTCCAAAGACATCATTTGTGGGTGTGAGAGGACAATGTCCTAGATAATGGTTGTAGTGGCAGCAGCTGGCATTGTCTGCATACTCTGTGCTTCATCTAGGCACTGCCTCTCTTAATCCCCATATCGGCTTTTTTAAAGTGGCTTTTGTCATTATATCCCTTTGACATATAAGAAAATCAAGGCACGAGCCAGGAATCCAATGGTGACAGAGCCAGCATCTGACTCCAAATCTCTTGTTCTCTTCCTAACCATCACACCCTGACCATGAGCAAAAGACTTACAACAGCCATGGGCTCCTGCAGAAGCAAAAGCTGTCCCAGTCTGAGTCACTAAAATTAAACAATGTCTCAAAGCAACCTCACTAATCATGGAATGCACAACCTCGCCTTTCTGCATGGGCAGATGTGCATGGGCAGATGTGCATGGCCATTTCCCATTCCCCCTCACTCCAGAAGCAGCAAGGATGTGTGCCTTCCAGATTCTCATCTGGGGCTGCTCTGTTCCACGACTCTCCTCCCACCACACAAGTTCAGCCTGGATGATTCCCACTACAGCAAAGGGCTTTTCATGATGGCCCACTAGATGCTGCCTCAGTGCAGGCAGCAATCCACCCCCTTCCTTAAGCACAGCCAAGTGTCAGGGCTGCCAGAAACATGCCTGACTAGAGACAAGGACACTGCCATACACACACACACACACACACACACACACTGAAGCCACAGCAATTTCAGCCTACCATCTCTGCATGGTGACAGCCAGATACTTTCTAAACAGCAATCACAAAAGGAAATTTTATCTAGTTTACTTTTAGATGGGATAAACAAGCCAGTAAGAAAAAGAAAAACACCGAGATAAGCTGTGATCCTAACAGACATCGCCTGAAAATGGAAACAGCAAACAAAGGAGATATACCTGCATAGAAATTACAGAGGAAGAGGAGGAAGAGGAAGAGGAGGAGGAGGAGGAAGGCAATGAGGAGGAGGAAGAGGAGGGAGAGAAAGAAGGTCTAGGGAGGTGGCTCTGCAGAGATGGGTCCACTGGTACTGTTCCTCCACAGGACTTGAGTTTGGTTCTCAGTACCCAAGACAAGCAGCTCACAACCTCCTGTAACTAGTTACAATGGATCCGACACCCTCTTCTGGCATGCCTGGGCACCAGCATGTGTGACAATGGAGTACAGACACACACACACACACGCACACACGCACGCACGCATGCACGCACACACAAAAGTAATAATAGAACTAAAATGAAGATGCAGTCTGAATAAATAGAACACAGAGTAAAAGCCGGGAGATGCACACATTGCTGAAAGAGAAAGACAAGACACCCACTGTGGTCAGAGCAGGGGTCAGCAACCTTTCTTTATGAGCAGCCAGGCTATAGTCACTTTAACCTTGCAGGCCATTTGGTTTTCATCACAGATACTCAGTTCCACCGCCCTAACAGGAAAGCAGCCACAGATGACACAGAAGTAAATGACAACGAGCTGTAATGTTCCGATGTGTTTTTTTTTTTTTGCAGACACTGAAATCCAAAGTTCATATAATCTTCATAACCCCGAAGATAGAAACACTATTCTTCATTCACATGTAATAAAAAAAAAGTAAGCAGTGGGCCAGACAGGGCCCATGGGTTGCAGTCTACTATCCCCTGAGTTTAAACTCAACCAAATAAGTGAATGGCAGAAGCGGGGTTGGGGGACCTTGCTGAGAGCTAGCTCTAACAGGCAGGAGGCAGCAGTTCAGGCTGCACTCTGAGATACAGAGCAGAACAACTTGGAATAAGGGAAGGCTCCGGTCTGATTCATGCTTTCAAACATTACATTGGCAGTTGTATGGCAGTTCTGCTGGCCTCATCAACTTCCTTTGCCTGTGCCAGTAGGGAGCAGAACAGTGTCCCTTGACTAAGGCGTCTGGAGCAAGCCATCCTCCTATACGACGCTCTATGGATCTGTTGATCTCTCTAAATTTGACTCGGTGAAGGTTTTTCTTTTTACCCAATGCTGATTCTCAGGCCCTCTATCGATAAACTTGGCCTTGAGAAGATGGTGTTTGCAAGATATGTTTTTCCAGCATTTCATTTCATTCCCCTTCATGACTGAAGTCATCTGACCAGTAACGGATCACAGCTAAACAGTCAACACTTTCTGTACGTCTGACAGGCTCCACCTTTGCCTGGAACATATCTCCAACAATACCTGTACTTTCTCATCTCCATTTCAACACACCCTTTATCCTATAAGAGAAAACTGAAAGGGTTCCAGTCACAGCTCTGCAGACAAAGGGGGGGGGGAACAACTGTCCTTGTAGTTTGTAGACATCAGTGCACAATGGCTTCAATTGGTTTTGTAAAGTTCAACGCTGCAGGGGAGACATAAATGAATAATGGACAGTTCTCACAATTCTTTCCTGTATGAGAGAAACACAGACTCAGCTTTTAGCTAACCCCTTCCTACTCTGCCTCCAGTCCCCTGAATTCCAGCACCCACTCTGCAACCTAGGTGGACCTTTGTACCCTCCTATGCTACACCCTGACATCTTGATATTCAGCTTAGATTAGTGGTCTTAGCCACAGCTAACCCCTGTCCCAGCAGACAGGGAAGTGCCACTGTGTCAGTCAAACGAACAAAACCTTTACTCTCGATGCCTGATGATGTCTTTAAAAATCCAACAGCTTTTGACCTTGTGAGCTGGGAGCAGATTCAACTTGTTACTGAATCCTGATTCCTTCCTCTATTCTAATAAATACTTTCTACGTCCAGATTATAATGATGCGGGGAGGAAGTCACATATTTCAAAGCCTTTACAAGGTACCTAAGTAACTTCAGCAAGTATGTCAGGATAATCCATCCCCCTGTTTCAGTTTTCTGGTTAAATTTCAACCTTTCTTATACCTAAAGAAGCAACATTTTTGTAGTAAGGATCTAAAGGATGCTAGAAGGAGATTTTGAGGTGTGAATCTACAGAAGGAAGGCTCCAAGAAGGCCCCAGTTAATTACCCAGAGAACTCACACTGTCTAATACCCTTTGCTTAAGTGGGGGATGGACTAAGAGCTAGATTTTAACAAGCAGAACTTGGTAAAGGTAATGGAGTGTCTTTTCTATTACTTCAGAGTGATGGTTTAAAGCCAGTGCTATGTTGGCAAGATCCCTGTGGCAAGGAGCTAAGGATGGCTTCCAGCTAACAGCCCCAAGGAGCTAAGGGTCTCAAATCCAGAAACCTGCAAAAGAAATTAGTGGAGCCATCAACTCCCCAAGTATGAAAACAGTTCCTTCTCAGTGAAGCTTCCGATGAGCTCACAGTCCTGGCTGCTACCTTGAATGATGCCTTGTGAGACCCAAAATCAAAAGACCCAGGTAAGTTATTCTCAGATCACTGGCTCTCAGAGTTGAGAGATGATGATAAATGTGCAATAAATGGCTGATTTTGTAGACTTTGATATGCAGGGAAGGTTAATGAATACAGAGTCGAAACTGTCATTTCAATTTGGATTTCTCAACTCATCCAATCTAGAAGTCATGATGTCAACTTTCTACACCTATACCTACACCTATACCGTCCAAAGCTTGCACACACTTAGAAGACTAGGGATCCAGCACAGTTAGTAGAGTCCTTGTCTAGCACTCATAAAGCCCTGGGCACAATCCCTAGCACCATATAAACTCATTGGGGTGGCTCATATATGTATAATCTCAACACTCAGGCATGTAGGCAGGAGCTCCAGAAGTTCAAGGTCATTCTCAGTTATGTAGGAAGTTCAAGGTCATCCAGTGCTACAAGAGACCTTGGAAAAGAAAGAGATTATTCACTGTGCACGGAGGGGCTATTGTGCACATTTACAGCAGCTGAGACTGCTCGCACAAGACCTGCACAAGATCAAACCAGCCAAAATCCCAGCACAGACAGGGTAGGTGTTCATGGTATCCCTCCCCTAGCTGAAAAGCTATTGAAAACTGATGGCTGCTGGGAGAGGAAAGAATATAGCTGCTGGAATTTAAAAAATAATAATAATAGGAGGAGGAGGGGAGGGGGAGGGAAGGGGGGAAGAGAAGGAAGAGGAGGAGGAGATGACATTAAGGTTGGGAGGGAAAGGTAGTTTGGGGGATGAGAGAAAATTAGAGAGGAGAAAATACAGAGTGGACTTGATCCAAACACATTATATGTATGTATAAAATTCTCAATAAAAATCTTTGCACATTTGAAATATATTAGAGATTGATTTCATCAAAAGAATCTCTACATTAAGCCAATCTGTAGCACTTTCTTGCTAAAAGCAACAGCTGCCAAGTCTTTCCCTTTGAAGCAAATGACAAAGAGGAACGTCAAACTGTTTCACAGACATCTCTAAGTTGGGAAGTTGAGGTCATGTCAGAGCCTGGCCTGATTTGCACTACAACCAGGGTGCAGTTAAATAGCTCAGCACTGAGGCTTCCC
This sequence comes from Grammomys surdaster, assembly GCF_004785775.1. Lineage (NCBI taxonomy): Eukaryota > Metazoa > Chordata > Mammalia > Rodentia > Muridae > Grammomys > Grammomys surdaster. The sequence continues at coordinate 12,085,985 of NW_021604638.1, read as the reverse complement.
TGGACCATTTCAATCCCAGTCTTGTGATCCTTGATGTCACTGACTCTTGGTGTCACTGTGATGTCCCTGATGGGTTAGTTCAAGAAAAAAATTTAAAAGCCAAAGAAAGGGGAGAAAAAGCATGTTGTTCATAGAAACAGATACCAGGTGACATAGCCAAGCCCAGAGAGCATGTGCCCAGCCCTCTTAACCAAGTGCTGGACACCACCCAGATTCCCTGATCTCTCACCTTGACTTAACCCCTCCTTGAGCATTCTCTCCCATTCCTACTTGCTCATCTGCTATGCCCCCAGTCTAGTGACTCCCCTGAAAATGACTCTGACAATAGAACTATCCAAACAGCTACACTTCATCCTCTAAATCACTTACCTCTCCAAACACTTGGATCCAAGGTCACTAGTTTGAAGACATCATGCCAAACAGCAGATACTCAATCTGTGTAGGAAAGCCATTAAAATTGATCCACATACTTCCTGCCCTCTTCCATGACACAGGGAGGCCATATTGTGCTCCCCAAGATAAATGTCTAAACAGCAGGTTGAGAGTCTTTCCCCAACCCTCATTTCCCATATGGCTTAGGGTCAGTCTGTCACTGAAGACTCATTAGCCATGAAGCCTGTATATCTTCAGCAAAGCAATAAGGTAGGGTCTTGGGGGCTCAGGGGACACAGCAATCCCTGCCCACACAGCCAGCAGCTCTGGCTACTGAGTTTATTGAGACTTCACTGCTGTGTCTTTTCGTTTTTCTGTCCGTCCGCTTCTCTAACAATCGGGCTGTTGTTTCTTTTATTTACCTCCCTGGCAAGCCTGTTTCCCCAGAACAGCAGGCTGTCCTTCTTTTTAAACCCTCTGAGCTCATGGAATCAAATAAAAACTTGTTAAAAGTTTTCATAAAACTTCAGCTACTCGGGAAGAGTCTGGGGCTCTCCCTTGGAGAGGAGACAAGATGCCTGTGTGTGCTTAGTATCGCTTTGACCATTTTCTAGGCTCTGCGTGGTGCAAGGGAAGGCAAACAGCAGGACTCTTGATAAAGTAAGAAAAGAGTTTTGAAAGGTTATCTGGTAACCATTTACCATTCCCAAATAGAACCAGGCCTGGTGCCTACCAATTTAGACACATATCTGAATGCCAATATTTAGCAGTGAAACAGGTCCATATCTATTGAAAACAGTGAAAAGTCGCACTTAGTGTGAGCATCATTTTTATACTCTCTATTCACTGTTTGACATCTTTGCATTCAGCTCACAACCATCCAATAGGATAAGCACAATTATCCCCACTTTCTGATGAAGAAATGAGCGTCTCAGAAAAAGGATAAATTGTTTTTCCCAAGTACGTGGAGAGAGAAAGAAGGATGTTACACATTCTAGTCCAAATAGGGATTAAAATGTCTCTTGAGTTTCTTATGAGGTCTGGGTCTAGCAAATCTTCCTAACAAAGAACAGTGAACTCCAGTCCACACATGAGGTTGAGATTCATCATATAGTTTAGGCATTAATTACCAATTCTCTATAAGATGACATCTCACCATAGCTGCTGTCCCATGCCAATGATTTTATATGCATTATCACAAACCTTTACCAATGCCCTGCCAGCAGGTAGAATCGCTGGCAGACACATGGTAAACCAAGCCTCAGAAAGGCACAGTAACTTGCTGGAGAACATACAGCTGAGACTTAGTCCTGCTCTCTCCGAGTCCATTGTCTATGTCATTTCCAGCATCCTGGGTGACCTCAGATAAAATATATTTAAGGTCAAACTATTCCTTTACAACGCACTTGATCTTTACAATCCAGAGAACTCTTTTGAATCTTGCACAGTGTTGAAATGAAAAGGACACTGACCAGGAAATAGATACAATCTAGGCTGAATCCCAGGCTTGGCCAATGACCAGTCATCTGGCAGAGTAGGCCACATAACCTCAGGAATGTTGAGTGCACTTCATTAGGGTGGTGAGGCTCCAGAAGGACTCCCTGAAGGGCAAATGGGACAGTGGGTGACACAGGCACATTGTGCCATGGTTTCTGGTACACATTAGGGAGCTCAGGCATTCTTCCTTTAAATCATCAGTTATTGTTGAAATAACCAGAAACACTGGTGAGGACATCTGCCTGTTCACTGTAAGCTAAACCAACTACTGCTATAAAAGACAGAACACACCATCTTCAGTTGAAGTCTGAGATTATGACTCACTCACCCACGGGAAGTTCACACTGTGGATAGAACTGTGGACAGCACAAGAAATCATCCCTGCCTAGGATAAAAATCCAACCCTCATGGAGCATAAATTCTCGTAAAAATAATTACAAAACAACAACAAATATACACCAAGGTAAATAAGCCAAGCATTTCCAACGGGCCAAAGACACTGTGGACCTTAGCTGTTTATTTAAAATAATTAGAAAATTTCTGGGCCTGTAGGATGAGCTACATCTTAGAAAATACCTCAATCCTGAACAAATGGTGTAGTGGTTTAAATAAGCATGCCCCCATAGGCTCATATATGTGAATGCTTAGTCCTCAGTAGGTGGAATTGTTTGGCAAAAAGGAGGAAGCATGGCCTTCCTGGAGGAGGTGTGTCACTGAAGGTGGGAATTGAGGTCTTAAAAACCCATGCTATTCCTGCTCTCTCTCTCTCTCAACCGTCATCGTGCCTGCTTGCCTGCTGGCATGCTCTCTGCCATAATGGCCATGGACTCACTCTAGAGAGCCCCAAATCAGATGCTCTCCTTTGTAAGTTGCCTTGGTTATGGTGTTTTGTCACAGGAATAGAAAAGTAACTAAGACAAATGAAAACAGCTGGTCAACCTTGTAAGGTTCCTCTCGTGCTTTCAGGCAATAATGGCTCTGCTGAGTTCCCAGAACTCATAATACCAACAAGAATGGACAGCATTTAGTGAGCACTTTCCATGAGCCTGGTCCTCTCCTGAGCACTCTGCCTGTATCACCACAGTGATCTGTCGCCATTACCACTGACGAGTCATCACCGTTAACCTCATCTCACAGATGACCAGATGGAGGTCTTCAGAGGACCCCAAGCGTTCAAGGTCATAATGTAGGATTGAGACAACCATTAACTGGAGCCCAAAGTCAGAGCTGAGCCCACTCCTTACACCCCTCTGCGTTTCCTCTTGAGGAAACAGATGGACCATCTATAGATGACCTGACTCCACAAAGAAGACATCCCAGAGTCACGAGGCGTATTAGGGATCATGCATTAACCCTTTGCTCACAGATCTGAAACTGAGAGGGGAGGGCATCTGTCTATTCTTTATTGTCAGTCTCACACCGCAAGAGTCAAGAAGGTAGGAAAGAGATTAGGTATTTTTAGAAAAAAAATCAAAGAAAAGATTCTCCAGGTCTCTCAGCGATAGTGTAAGCATCAACTTCAAACTTGTTGAATTGAAAGAGGAATCTCCTCCCCAAGCTAAACATTCTTCTAGACTACTGAGACTGTTGGAGCCACAGAGGACCAAAGACCATAGCCTGGGGTTTGGGGGCACAGCTGCCTTCAGTCACAGGGCCCTCTAATAGAACCTAGTAGAACGAAATCTGACTCAGGGTATAAGGGATCTCTCTACAAAGTTCTTCTTTTGTGGCTCAATGGTTAAGAGCTCTTCCAGAAGACCTGAGTTCAATTCCCAGCAACCACATGATGGATCACAACCATCTATAATGGGATCTGAAGCCCTCATCTGGTGTGCATGAAGACAGAGTACTCATGTACATAAAAAAATAAATAAATCTTTAACAACAACAAGAAACTAGAAAAGTTGAGTCACTTATGAGTAACAGGGCTTACTGCACAGACAATATCCTCTCTCCCATACTTCTAAATGCCATAAAAAAATCTTCTGACATTTGGTACCACATGGTGATTAAGAACCTAGACACTAGCATGAGCTGATTTATGGCCCAATCCTTGAATCTCCATGAAGTCAAATGTCTTGCATGATATATAGGAACACCATGTCTTCCAGATGGAATTATAAGATATAAATGGTATCCTAAATTTCATCCCCAAAATATTCCCATGGAAGTTTCTAAAGGCAGACTTTCCATCCAGGAATTTCAAGTAGACCTAATTTCTCCCCTAAGGATGAAGTTCTCACCGTGGGTGCATAACATAAATGAGAAAAAAAAACCATAAATTGATAGCTAAGATTAGATATTCCAGCCTTGAGTCACTTGGGCTCACATCCTGACTCAACCACTTGCTAGCTGTGTGACCTCAGGCTCAATTTTAATGGCTATGTTCTTCAATTTGGTTCTTAAGTGTGCGTACATCCTAAGACTGTTAAGGAGATGGGGTGAGTGACAATTAGCACAGCCCTTGACAACTGCCTGGCTTATTTTAAGTACCTGGAGTATGCAAGAGCGTCAGCCCTCCCTGTCTGGCAGTCACTTCCTCTCATGCATTCATTCTGGGGATGTTCACTTTGAATCCTTCCTGCTCCGAGACACCCAGTGCACCTGTGTTTTTTCATAACTTTTGAGTCTGGTCCCTATTATTATCCCTCTGTCATCCATCATTTCACCAAATGCTTTGACATCTTGTATTTTCTATTTTCCATTCCAACAGACACCAACTGCTCTTCTCCTCGGTATACCTCGGGTGGTTACCAGTCTCCATTCCAATAGAGTCAGGACCCCCTCCTGTCACATCCTAATCTAGACGGTTCTGATGGACATGCAGCTAGAAATGAGCAACCCTGGAAACACTGCTTCATGTCCTGGTCCTGGGATTTCACAACTCATTCTCGTTGAGGGGGGAAAAATAGATAGTGTCAAATAATAAAATAGTTCAATAGAACAAAGGTAGTTTTTTATATATATATATATATATATATATATATATATATATATATAT
>NW_021604638.1:12047186-12081105 GCF_004785775.1 Grammomys surdaster | reverse complement strand
TATATATATATATATATATATATATATATATATATATATATATTAACCTCTATCAAGGCCTTAAGTGATTTGAGTTTCATGAAAAGTTTTTTCTCTAAACCCTAAAGTCAGAGACATACAACTCCTGCCTTTAAATACATGGAAGTTGAGGGGCTGGAGAGACAGGAGCTAAGAACACTGCTGCTCTTCCAAAGGACCCAGGCTAGGGTCCCACCACCCAATATGGAAGCTGTCATCCATTTGTAGCTCTGGTTTCAAGGATCCAGTACCCTCTTCTGGTTTTCATAGGCACTGCACAAAAGTGGTACACACACATCCATACAAGCAAAAACATTCACACACACAGAAAACAAACATTGATGAGGTTTGGGTAGAGACAGGCAGATCCCTGAAGCTTCCTGGGCAGCTAGTCTAGCTAAATCTATAAAGGAGAACCTCTGCCTCAGTAAATAAGGTGGAAGGCAACTTGGGAAGCAGTTCAACATTGACCACTAGCTCCCACATGTGTGTTCACCCACACACAGACACACACCAGAAAAGAAAACAAACAAACATAGAAGTCAGCAAGTTGTCAATGGATACAAAAGCTGCCCAGATTTACAGCACCCTCAAACACCAAGGATGTAAGTCAAAAAGCCTTATTAGGACCCATATGACCCAGAGCCAAAGGATGCTCCATCTGTTATGTCTAAAAGGTAACATCTGTTCCATGGAAGTCCTGAGAGAGAGCTTGGTACGGAAGGAGGCCAGCTGTTGAACCTCATAAGCCCCTCTGTAGCTCCTACTCAACTATGTCCCTGTGTCAGCAACAGTCTCTCCCTATCTCCTGAATGGATGTAGCCACCCTAAAATGAAGCTTTCTACGTAGAAAATAAAAAATCCAAATTGATTTTTGAAAAGACAACTGGGGAAAATAGTAAATGCATTTTAAATCCTCATCAACTGCACTTTACTAACTAATCTCAAAATTCCACAGGCATCATTTAAGATTTACTCTTATTCCTGCATAAGTATGTGTGCCTGCATGTTAATTTGCGCATGTGCATGGTGATGTCCTTGGAGGCCAGAAGAGGGCACCAGATCACTGGAACTGAAGTTATAAGAAGTTATAAACTGCATCCTGTGGGTTTAGAGGAACCAAAGTAGGATCCCCTGCAAGAGCTGCAAATGCACTTAGCCACTGGGCCATCTCTCCAACCAGCTATCCCTAGTATTTCCTCCTAGGAGATTAACTTCCATCTAGAATTATAAAGAAGGGTGCAACTGACACCTATCTTTTTCTCTATCAAAAATTATGGACTTGTCTTTAATAAATCTATTTTGAATATATTTCGCTTTTCAGAAAGAAATAGAGTATTGTACACAAAGCCAAAATCCCCTTAGCCAGCATCCGCTTCCATTTCTCCCATGTCTCTCCCAAGGGGTACTACCACCCATCTGCTGCCAATACTTCAATTATTTTGATACTCTTCAATGATTGCTACTTATCTGATCATCACACCTGTAAGATCAGCTCTGTTTTCTGCCCACGGGAGGGGATGTGGCCTTGTAGATGCTGAGTTTGGTCCATAAACTGGAAGAGCCTGTTGTCTATGACATTCCTCAAGAAAATGCTCAGTTCATTGACACAAGACCATCCAAGATGCCACTGTAAAAAGGCAGCGGTATAGCAATACATGAGCTGCAGGTAGGATAGATGCAGGACTTGCCCAATGTTGATGTCTTGCATAGCTACACATGCCAACAGTGAAGTCCAAGGTCAGAGAAGGCCAGACCAAAGTAGGCTTCCCCCTTTCTTGGCTTGTATGTGCACTTTACTTCTAGGAAATTATGCTTTGGGACTTAATAAATCAAGCAATGCAGAGTTGGCCATAATGCTCTAAAACCATGTCACTGGCCTCTGTAATGGGATGACAACAAGGAGCTGACTTCATTGGCCAGATGACCATGGATAACCACTATGTCAAAGCAGGCAACAATGGGTCAAACATGTCTGAAACATGAGAAATGAGAAGAAGCTGAGTCTAGTGAAACGTATCTGCTGCCCTCCACTTAACTACTGGGACTAAAATGATTTAAAAAAAAAAAAAGTCTGAGCCCAAGGCAATGAGCCTAAGGCAAAATCCATAAGACTTTTCTATGTGAGGTAAAGTAAGAGGTAGGAGGAAGGATCCAAAAAAAAGCTAAAAAGAGATGTTTGAAGCTGGAGCCCAAAACTTCTGGGTCCTACAAGGACGCTCCTGGATCCACATTTGGAAAGGAAGCCTTGGCAGGCGGAGGTAAGTAGGACCCTAGAGTCCCTGAAGGAGCAGGCGGCCGGCACTGCTTCTGGGATAAATGATAGGTGTTAAGGTTTTCAAAGTACGAGAAAACAGGAACAGAACTGAGAAATACATCGGCAAAAGCAATATGGTGGTCATACACAAAGGGATTTAATTATTTGATAATTTTTTTATATAGGGAAAGGTAAAGACAATAAAGATCAGAAACTTGAATTCATCTATTTCACTTTAAAAATGACTCGGGAAATAGTTTTTAACCAATGAACATTTTACAGTATATGTATGGTTTTATAGGTAGCGGTGACCTTGAAAGTCTAGAATTTGCTCAAATTAGTTGCTCTTGTCTACCAAAAACAGGGTCAAGAAAGTTAAGCCCAGAAATATACTTTACCACTTGGAATAGACACATTCTGGGTAGAAAATATAAAAATACCATTGGTAAGTCTATCAGAAACACACGTATTTGACTTGTATTTGAAGCAAAGGGTCTTTCTGTAGTTAGAGACAGTTAAGGGTTTTGCATGGTTACAATGCACGTCTCAACAGTTAAAAGCTCTAAGTCCCTCCCTTCCAGCAGGTTCCATAGTTCCTGAGTAAACCTAATTAAAGTGGCCTCCAGACAGTGCAATCAAAGCACTGGAGAGGTGGCCTCTGCTTTGTTCCACACAACTCTGTTTAGGGAACGATAACCATCCTGAAGCAAAGCCAGCTGGGATACATAGTGGCAGCTGGCAACACGCCTGGCTTCTTAAGGGCTTTGAAGCTTTGGGAAAATAACCAGTCATCCCTCCCAGCCTCAACCCACTCCTGATTTGAGACAGTTTAGAGTCCTGGCTTGATGTCTTCGCCACATACCCATTCACACACTCCCTATCACAACAGGTGAGCTTGAAGAGATGGTGAATGGACATCAACCAGAAGAAAGGTGTGAAGTGAATAAATTTACAACCACTAATATATTCAGACCTCAACATCTGCAAATGGGGAGAGGGTTATACTCAGCACTGATGCTGCAGAGCAGAGCAGCACCCTTGACCCAGGCATGGCGTGTATGGCTGTACAGGCTTCATGTAGCCATCCCTGACCTAGACGCCACATGCACCATCCCTGACCTAGACTCCATGGAAGCCATCATGCTCCTCACCTGCCTTCTATTAGAAGGCATGCTCCTACCTTGCACAGCCAGATTTAGCAGGGCTGAAGAAAACAGGGAAGCTATGAGAAAGTGCTCTAAGATTCCAGCATCACAAAGGGAAGGCCAGCCAGTCAACTCCTGAGACACAGAAAGGGTTCATTCAAGGTGTCTGAAAACACTCCTCTGGGGACATTTCCTAGTCTCCAGCTTAAAGATGGCAAATTATGGCACCTGCCAGACTCCATAAGTACAAGAGTTAACTCCTATGATAAATCTCCAAAGATAACATCTGAATATGTATACATGGGATACTATAGTGTAATGCATAGCAATAGCATAACTGTAATATGTTATGTGAAGTAGCATTATTGTTAATACTGATACAATGTTAATATAGTATAATGTAAGAACTAATTTTTAAAAATTAGTATGATTATAGAGTTGATAATCTTGATAAACATAATTATAACATAATAAATATGTAGAAAAACCTATTTTTTATACATTTTATATCCTATCTTTATATGTATCTATATGTTTGTATAATATATATGCATTTATAAGTATATCTACATATATATGTATATATATTTTCTAGTACATTCTATTGGTTCTTTATCTTTGGAGGACCCTGACTAATACAACTCTCTTGTGCAATTTCCTCTCCTTGAGTATAGACTGGATCTAGTTTCTTGTCTCTTTCAAAGGGAACACAGTAAAAGCAATGGGATGTCACTTTCAAAATTAGGTTACAAAAGACTCGCTCAGGCTCTCTTCTGCCCTCTTCACTCATTCTGCCTAAGTCAGCTGCTGAGCTGTGAGCTGCCCCAGCTGAGAAGGGCCCCTGTGTGAAGGAACAGAGGGCAGCCTGAGGTCCCCAGGGAGTAGCTGAATCCCACAGCAACCTTGTGGGAAAGCAGGGAAGCAGAGCCTCAGCCCAATCCTGGATGCCCTCATAAACACTCTGAATCCAGTGAGAGGCTCAGACCAGAGGACTCAGCTAAGCCTACCAGCTTCCTGCTACAAAGAAATAGCGAGACAACAGACTCAGCCTGGGGCACAGCAGAAAGGAAAAAAAAAAAAAAAGCAGTTCCCTTTTAAGGTGAGACTTAAAAAATTTTCCCCTTTTCTTTTTCCTGAAAGTTGGCACCTAGTGAACCCTGGCAGGGGTCCCCAGCACCGGGCTTGCATGCAGGGAGGGACCAGTTCCTAGATGCCTAAGGAAAAAAGAAACTGTAACATCAGTTTCTAGGCTGTACTAATTTAAGCGCAAAGTGTGACAATGTGACAAACATTTTAATTAGATTAATAAGTTCTCACATTCAAACCAACTTTATAAAACCCAAGAGCTGGTCGGTGCTGTATACATCTCCTTCTTTTCACTCCTAACTTTACCAGATGTCTCTGTCTTATTCTGTTCTAGGCTAGTGCTCAAACAAAAGGAACAAACATGCATCCTATGTGTCCCCAGGACTCTTTAACTATCACCCAGATGTATGTTTGAGTCAGAATACCTAGGAGTTAACCTAAGACCCAGCCTGCTGTCAAAAACAAACAAACAAACAAGAACTCTCAAAGATGTCCGCAGATATTGAGAAAGTATGTGGTGTGGAGAAGATTCGCAGCCCAAACTGTGATCACGTGAGCAGAGACAAGTCATTAATATTTGAGGAAGTCAAGACCATCCAATAGCAGGTACTTTTAAAACTTTTTATTTCTGCTTGCTGATATGAGTTTGCTTATAAGTTCACTCATTCATTCATTCATCTTTGCTCAATAATACAGAGACAACTGAACTGCCATTTTGAGATGACTACATGACCACCTGCCAGTCAAGGGGGATGATTCATAAAAAAAAAAAAAAAAACAGATTCTGTTTTCATGACCATTTCCAGACCCAAGAGACAAAAGGGGAATACAGCGGTGTCTGGAGCATTCTGAGAAGCAGACTTGGAAGGTGCTGTGAATCAGGAGCTGGGGCCATTGTTCAGGGACAGGTGGGCATGAGCTCTGAATCCTGTCTGAGCACAAGGTTCAAGATGGCAAAAAAAAAAAGATCAAGATGGGTAACACTGATTTAAGATCAACATGAAAGTCGGGCATGGTGGTACATGGGGAAGCAGAGGAGAAGAGTCTCGAGCTTGGATTATAGAGCAAAAGCCTACATCCAAAGCCAGGGGCTGGGTCAATGGTGTAGCATTTGCCTAGCATGTGCAAGGCCTGGGTTTGATTCCAGAGAGAGAGAGAGAGAGAGAGAGAGAGAGAGAGAGAGAGAGAGAGAGAGAGAGAGAGAGAGAGAACACATCCATTCTTCCACAGAGTTGATGGAAGCCCCTAAAAAAGATAGACAGAAAACCAATACAGAGCCTTTTTTTTTTCTCAACTGCACAGCTATTTATCTTGGCTGGAAACCCAAGGGCCAAAAAGCACTACACTTATATTTATCTGGGAAGCATAAGATGTGTCTGTTAAAACTGCCACATCCTTGGTGTTACTTTTGTATATGCTTGGCCTAGGGAGTGGCACTATTAGAAGGTGTGGCTCTGTTGGAGTAGGTGTGGCCTTGTTGGAGTAGGTGTGTCACTGAGTGTGGGCTTTAAGACCCTCATCCTAGCTGCCTGGAAGTCAACATTCTGCTAGCAGCCTTCAGATGAAGATGCAGAAGTCTCAGCTCTGCATGTACCATGTCTGCCTAGATGCTGCCATGCTCCCGTCTTGATGATAATGGACTGAACCTCTGAACCTGTAAGCCAGCCCCAATTAAATGTTGTTCTTATAAGAGTTGCCTCAGTCATGGTGTCTGTTCACAGCAGTAAAGCCTTAAGATGCCTGGCTTAGTAAGAAAGGCAGTGCTTGAGTTTCTCTTCTTCCTGGGGTCCATATCCTATCCTGCCACCCAACCATGGTACCTACAAAGCACGGGCATCTGCATTGTCAGCCGACATTCCCAAGCAGTATTCAGAGGCTGTTTCAACCTTCGCTATTCAACAATGCATAGAGCCACCTAATTACTTGGGTTCTTTGCCAAAACTTGATAGCCTTAAATTTTATTTTAACTATTGCCAAAGCGATGAGTGAGGAGAAACTAGTTTGTAGATTTAATTCACAGATTAAAGAGACTAAAAACCTACAGGCCTTGCAAATATCCCATGCAACGAAGTATTTCGGAAACTGTATCGAGATAAGTCACTCCCCGTGGGTGCCTGGTGGTATTCTTGCTTTACAGATGTGGAAGCAGAAAAACGCCTCATCAAGATCATATCACATACTTCATTTGAAAGCTCAAGCTGAAGTAAACAGTTTAAAGATTTAATTCCACAACATTCCACCCACTCTAAGTATATCATTCTAGCATGTTCTGCCAATTCCTAGAGTTAAACAATCATGACCACCTCTCAGTGGTCAAACATTTCCATCATTCCCAAAAGCACTTCCACATCAGTCTGTCGAGAACCCCTGCCCTATGTTCAACCCAGGTAACCAATGTTCTCTGTCTCCATAGGTTTGTCTTTTCTGAGTCTCCCATACAATGTGAAAGACAACTAGACACTTTAACTTAGCATTTGATTCTTGATATACATCTTAGCAGATATCTGAAATTCATTCTCTTTTATTAGCAGCAATATCCAATCGGATGAATTCACCAGGTGACGGACACATGGGTCACTTTCCATTTGGAGTGACTACAAATAATACTTCTATGAACACTCGTGCTTCCATCTTCCTCTGGACTTGTATTTTGATTTCTGTCGGGTTGGTTCCTAAAAGTACGAGTGCTTCATCCAATGGCAGGTGTAGGTTTCTTGTTTTAAAGAAATTGCCAAGCTAATCACTAAAATGCTTTGGCTTTTTTTATTCCCTCCCACACACACCCCAAAACAAATTTAAGATGGATATTCAAAAACCACAAAGGCCCCTATGCACACTTCACTGGTGCACAGAGATTGGATGTATGAGTGAGACACGTACTTCATTCAACACTCCAGTGTGGGAAATATCCAGCCTATCACCCTGCAGACTCCTGTACATTTATCAATGGCTTACTGAATACACATCCCATGGGGCTTCTGAGCAGCCCTCCTTGTGTGTGTACATAGGAAAGGCCAAGTGAATCACACTGAGATCTAGGGACCATGCACATTTTGTCCTTCGGTCTCGCTGCCTCATTCATTCCCATGCATTGAGATTCACTTTCAACAGACCCAAAGGGGGTTTGGGGTCGGTGTCCTGTATCCAGAATCCTCCCTTGGTCTTCTATATGGTGTTTAGAACCTGCAAGTCTCAGCCAAAGAAAACAAATCATATTCTCCTCTCTTCTCTTTCTCCCTCCCTCCCTCCCCTCCCCTCCAGTCCCATCCCTTCTTCTCTCCTTTCCTCTCCTCTTCTATCTTTTCCCCAAGTAAATAAAAGCACTCAGCAAACCCACATCAATTTTATGACCCCACACAGTCACCCTGGTTCACCTGAGCTCAGTGCTATGGCTCAGGTTTCCACTGTCCCCTTCAGCTACATCTAATTGTTAAACCCTGTGGCTTCCTTCCTTTCCAACTCCATTTGAATCCATTTTCTAAGCTGCCATAAGACACCCTAACTGCCTTCTCTTAGCAATGTGGTGCCAGCTCCTAAACCTGATTCTCCTCTGTGCTTGTAAAACGCATCACACCTGTTGGACACAGCTTGTTCTCATCGCTTCTTAAATTTGTTCCTTGGATAGATGCTGATGTGGAAGTCAGGAAGTGCATGCTGATAAGAGCCTGATATGGATGTCTCCTCAGAGGTCTTCAAGAGTCTGACATATTCAGAGGCAGATGCTCACAACTAGCTGTTGAACTGATCATGGGTTTCTCAATAGAGGAGTTAGAGTGAAGACTGAAGGAGCTGAAAGGATTTGCCGCACCATGAGGAGAACAATAATACCAACCAACCACAGCTCCCAGGGTCTAAACCACCAGCCTGGGAGCACTTAGGGGGGGGATCCAGGGCTTCAGCTGAATATGTAAGAGTGGAGGGCCCTGCTGGGCATAGGTGGAAGAAGAGAACCTTGACCTCATGAAGGCTGGATGCCCCAGGGGGTGGGAATTTTGAGGGTGGGGAGGTGGGAGTGGGGGGGAGTAGAAAGAGGTTACATCCACAGAGAAGAAGGAGGAGGGGTGAGGGGATTGGGGGTTCCGGGATGGGTGGGGGATGGGGTAAGGGGACAACATAGGAAATGTAAATAAAACATCCAATAAAAAAAAATTGTTCCTTGGAGTACCACAACCTACTACACCTTGGTCTTAATCTTTGTTTATTTGTCAACTTCTCAGATGCACCGCACACTTTATTTCTGGGGTTCAGAAGAAGCAGGAGCAGAGGTGGAGACAGAGCCTGGCCGCAAAGGAGGAGTGTATGTGTAAAGGTGGTAAGAGGAAACGGTGAGTGGTAAGAGGAAACGGTGATAAAGCCGAAGACTTTAACCTGATAACCTTTTTAAATCTCTGCCAGTTCAGAGGTCAAAGTGTGATTTAAACTAAACATTCTTTTCACAAACCCCAGAACAACCAAAGTGACTGCTGTCATCTGTTGGGATGTTTCATTTGAAATTTCTTTCTAAAAACAGCATCAGGGAATCAAGATCCCCTCACCTCCCAAAAAATGAATAAACGAAAGAAAACTAAAAGCATCACGAAAGTCCAGTTGCCTCCTGGTCAATGCCTTGCTTAGCTTGACATGAGCAGCGAAGCCCCAGCTTGGTTACATAGGAACACACAGCAATGCCAAGGACAGTAACACTCAGCTCCCATCCCCACCACCACCACCCACCCACCCACCCCTCTCTCTCTCTCTCTCATGCATCTTCTGGTTCAGTCCTCACAAAATTCAGTGAGGCAGCTCTAATTACCCTCGCTTTACAGATAAGAGCTGGAGGTCGGAGAAGATAAACAGCCTGTCCAATGTGGCACAGCTAGTACAAAAGGCAGACATGGGATTCAAACCAAGAACGTTGGGCTCCAGTGCTCAGACTCTTTTCTCCAAGCCACACTGCCTCCCGATACTCCTTCCCCATCCTGGTTGCTGTGAGACTCCACTATCTCTTCATCATCATCAATAAATATTTATCAAGGACCACTGCCTACATAGCAATGCTCTTGTTTCCACAGCAACACGCAGTCAGAGAGTCATGGGAGTATCCCGTGCTTAGAGGAACCATGCTGTAATATCCTCTGATCATGACTCTGAAAGGTGACAGTTATACTTCTACAAGAGAAGCCATCTCAGCTGGCACCGTGAAGCCTGTGGAAATGTGCTTTCGGATAAACAAGAAGGAACCGAAACGGAAGAGGAAAGATACAGACTGTAATCCAAGAAGGCGGTCTGTATTTATTTCATGTTTGTTGTTGTTGCTGGAGCAGAATCAAAGCCAGGTTTTCACATTAATTGTTCTGTTATTAGGAAACAAATCAAGCAATCCAGGACAGAAAGTAAAATCCAACTGTACTGAGAACAGTTCCCCGGAGGTATCTGGCAGCAATTTTCGAGTTAAATGACTACATTGCTTACAACTGCCACCCGGAGTTGGTCCCTGTCAAGATTTGGCTTTAACTTGTAGTACTGAAACCCACTGATAAATAGACTAATTATCCCCATATCTGCTTACGTAGACGTCACCTCCCCTTACCCCAAATCATGTGTTCTGTTTACCAACTATTATCAAAGCATTTTTTTCTTTAACTATAATTCCTCTCCAAAAACAAAAGAAAAATGTAGTGGCTCATGAAACACACACTGGAGTAAGGAAGGAGGAAATTGCCTTTGATGAAAGCTTCTGACTCTGACTTTTGGACGCTGTGACCAATAGTCACAGCAAAGCTCATCATCCTTCGATGTCCTAGATGTAAGCTCACAAATTGAAATTGCTTCTGAGACCAGGGGATCTTCAGATCAAAGGAATATGGAGAACACACTACTGAGTTTTAAAATGCATTATTTACTCAGTCTTGCGGAAAGTTTAAAATAAGATACTTCAAAAGAGACACAAGTATAATCATACTTATAGCGAATTTGGATTCCGACAATACCACAATGAGGAATAAAGTAAGAAGAGAAGTCCGTTTTGACAAGTCAACAGTTGCAGAATCAAAGCGTCGACAATTACAGATGTTCATAAGGAAAGCCCCGGAAGAATCCGGTTTAAAATGATCTAGTTAGCATTAAAGTAGAGCTAGGTATAGAAAAAAGATTCCCCATTTCTATAAATGAGCGGAGCTTAGAACGCACCAAGTTACCAAGACAAGCTAATCCCACTCCTTTAAGTAGCCCGGGAACAACGCAGCCGCTTACTAAATATACACTATTGTAGCTTTGCAAAACCTATGGGCCCAGGTAGAACCAAAGGAAACATATGGCGCCTTCACAGTCGATTTCTTCCCAAACTGTACTCCAGGATTGCTTTTCTTCCCCGTGTGTTCCGAATAGCAAACAAAGAAAAAGGTGCTTCCTCCTCACACTTCTCTAAATGTTTTAACAAAAGGCTGCTGAATAAACACATTACTCATTTAAAAATTGAACCGAAGTTCTATCCCTGAGATGAAAGCGGCTCGATTTGCATTTAACAGCTGTGGGCGAGCGCCACCTTGCGGGAACATGCGGAACCGGCGTGCGTTTCAGCCCTGAACAGCTTTCTGGAGCAGGTTCTGGGTTTACAGCTGTTACCCAAAAAAGGTCTGTGAGATGTGTTTGATCCGGTTTCTGCTGCGGGAACGTGAGTACTATTAACGTGTGGATACCCCGCCAAGCCATAAGAGACAATAAAAATCAGAATCATAAGTCATACTCGGATCCCCAGGACTGCCCCAAGCATCCTCCTGCCAGCTTCCTGACACAGCACACGTAAGGCAGACCCCAAAGAGAAACCAGAGCCTTGAAGCATCTTCAGAATGATGCTGCGGCCGCCTCTTTACTCCCTCCTTGTCCCAGCCTTTCTGCTTCAGACACCTCAAAAAGAGTGTCTTCCTTGCTCAACTTCCCTGGCACGAAACCAAGCTGTCCCTTCCCATACATCCTGTGTCCAGTTTCCATTTTAACATCGAGTCAGGGAAGAAAACCTAAGACATTTCTAAAGGAATGTCACTCCAGCAGTTCTTCATCTCCAAAGCAGCCTGTTTAGAGACTTCCAGCAGACTCGCTGCCTTTCTTTCCCTTTCTTCCTCCCCTGATTTCTTATGTGAACACAGCTGTTGCTTAGCAATCCAAAAGCAGCCCTTTCCTAAGTCCTGCTGACATGCCTCAATGTGCCCTCCGACTCCGCGACATGAGCTCAGTGTAGTCACTCCAAAACCGAAGGTGCTAAGAAACTTCGAGGTGATTTTGAACTTGTAGGTATCCCTCCCGACCTCTCCCTCTCTCTTTGAGGGACTCCCGGATGGAAGCCCTACCAGTGGGGTTTTAGTGATGAGAGTGACCCTCGGTAGTGGTCTCCTCAGCTCAATTCGCCACTAAGAAGACACTAGACACACTCGGGGGAACTAGCTACCTGCCTACGGGCAAGCCTAAAGACGAGTGTCCCGAAGTTTTCAGAAGCCCACTGATCAAAGCCACGGCACTTAAAGGGCCTTAGCAGGATACTCATTACTCTGGACAGAGCCAGGAGGTGAGGTGAGGGCTTAGCTGTGTGGGTCAGTCACAGGAACACTCCCGTGGGAACCCCCACCGGCTAAGGGCTGGCTACGGGGAGCGGCGTGTTTAGAACAACACTGGATGATCTTCAGTGTCTCCCAGGAGAAAGGAAAAGCCACCGCCCTGGCAGCCTGGGCCTGCTAGGGACCTGTGCTCCCCTCTCCAAGAGCGCGCAGCCCAGGAAGCTGCCCGGGTGACAGTGCTCCGCGCCGGGCGAGAAGCGGCGCCTCCTCCTGCCACCCCGAAACACTCGAGTGACAGGTTCCGACAAGTGGGAGGCAGCAAGTGGAAATATTCGCAACAGCCGCGGAAAGTTACTCCCGCCCGGGGGTGGGGGGAAAAGGGAGGAAAGTAAGGCGACGAGGAGCCATGGGGGGACCTGGCGCAGGACTGGGCTCGCCTGGACGCAGCAGCTGCGTCCGGAGGCTGGGATGGGACTCCCACCGGGTCCCGGCATCCCCTGGCCATCGGATCCAACTTTCTCCTTCCAGGCTTGAGGAGAGCGAGGGGGTCTGGGGAGCCCGACGGGCGCACTCACCTGCGGCGCTCTGCGCTCCGGCGCCGGGCAACGGCGGCCGCTGCAGCCCCAGGAGCAGGAGCCGGAGCAGGCAGAGGGCGAGCGCGCCGAGGCTCCCCATCCGGGCGGCGGGCGGCTCAGCCCCTTCCCGAGGGCGCCGGGGCCGGGACTCGGGCGGGCGCGGGGCGGCCCCGCATCGCCAGCGCGGCTGCAGGCAGTGCGCGCCGCTGGGCTCCCGGGGCTGGCTCCTCTCCGGCTGCGGGAGCCGGCGCCGCTGCGCTCCGAGCCCAGGCGCGGCGCGAACTGAGGCGCGAGGCTGGGCGGGGGCGGGACGCGGGGGCCGGGGGGCGGTGTCCCCAGAGTCCTAACGCCGCCGCCGTCGCCGCCGCCCGCCCGGGCGCTCCGCCTCGGCCACGCACACCCTCGCGCGCACGCCCGCCCGCCCGCGCCTGGTACACGCCCGCGGCTGCCACTCGCGGGCTCCCCCCCCCACGCACCCTCTCCCCGGGCTGGCCGGCTCGGGGCCGCTCGCGCACTCAAGCGCGTACACACATCGCTCTTGCACCCACAGGATCTGCGGGGTATTCGCCTCTTCGCCCCGCGCCACACCACCCAGCGGAGCATCCTCTTCAGGCTACCCTGCGGGGGCGCAGGTACAAGGCGATGGGGGAGGAGAGAAACCTGGAGCAGCCTTTGAAGTAAGGGTGGGAGAACAGGTGACTGGGGTGGGGGGGGGGCGGGGGGGCCGGGGGGGGGGGGGGGGCCGATCAACTCTGGACGCTGCTGGGCTGTGAATTGCGGGAGGGGGATGCTTCTTCGCAAAGCTGGGGACAGCTGTTGAAGAGTCTCCTGCACACCCTAAAATTCTCTCGTATACTCATATTCTCCCTTTCTCTTTCCTTCTCTCTCCCTTTCCCTCCCGCTCGTCCCTCATCCCCTTTCATCTAGTCAGCGGTCCAGCACACCCCACCTTAATCTCAGCACATCTCTTTCTCTTGTCCCTAACCCCGCCCTACACACACAGGTGTGGGGATCTCTCCCCCTCTCTAGCTGCCTCCCTGTTCTCCCTTTCTTAAGAGATAAAATCATATAGCTTTTCTCCCTTTTTCTTCCTCGTCTGAACAAAGACCGGGTTGGGGCTGAAGGCCTAAAGACAGAGATCACTGGGCAGAGCCTGTCACAGCCCACAGGCCTGGGCTCAGGGATCTCATGGAAGAGACTGCCACCAGGGGAGGGATGTGTGCTTTGTATATAATGGCCATGGATTAGGACACCCAAAGATGCTGAAGGGATTCCTACTTTGTAAACACTTTGCTCCCTGCCCAAAGCCCTCCTCCAGTTTAACTAAATGCTCCAGGTTCCCATTCCACTCCCTTGTTTGAGTCCCAGAGGACTGAATCGGACAGACCATTAGGAATCATACATCCAGGGTCTCCAAAAGTGGGGCACCAGGGGCTCTGGATTGGAGTTGCTTTGGCAGAGAATGTACAGAGACTCAAGGGTACCCCAGGTCTGCCGAGGTGGACATTTAGATTGAACACAAGCCCGTTTATTTCTCCCAGCCCACACTTTTAATTCCAGGCAAATGCTTCCACCTGGCTCTGAACTACCTACAACCACCTCCACAGCATCCACTTTCCTCAAGATAAACATAGGGTCCAGCCCATTCCATGACCAGCGCCTCCCACGATTACCTGTCAAAGCACTCTCCCAGGGAAGAGAACCCCTCCCCCAAAAAATCCTGCTGCTTAGCCCTCACTCCAGGGAATAGGGTTTGTGGTCTTTGTGGAGAGTCTGGAAGTTAGACCTTTTGCAAGCTACCTTGGAGGTCGTTAAAATTTTTACTAATATTGACAGTGCCCTTGACTGGGCGTCATAGCCTTGGCTGTTCTCTGGTGACACAGGATGATTGCCCCCCTGGGAACAATAGGAATAGAAGATCCCTTCAGCTCAGAGCTAAACTACCCACTGTTTGATCCCTCCTACCTCTCCAGACCTAGCGTTAAGTGAGTTAGATTGCAGCCTCTGAGAAGAAATCTGACTCCAGCCCACAGCTTGAGTGTCCTGGCTGATGGGAGACTGGGGTCGGGGAGGCTCTGACCCAGGGGAGAAGTAGGAGGTCTCTAAGCCACTAAGCAGTTTTGTGTAACTTGTCAGGGCTCCCCTGAGCGCCTGCCAACCCATTCCCTCTCTCGGGGATTTTAAGTATAAAATGGTGGTTCTCGGACATCTTCTGTGTACACGCCATCCCTCAGCTCCAGAGCCCGTGCTACAGGATGCTGTATCTCTGTAGCAAAAGTTCCAAAATCCGAATGTGGATCGCACGGCCCCAAGGAAAATAATCCTGCTTCTCGGTGACTGACTAGCAGAATGTAACCTGATCACAGCACCAGGTCTTTCGTGCCCAGGTGCAGGGTCCCAAACCAGGGCCCTCTTGGTTTTGCCCGGGAGCTGTAGTTCTCAGACCCTGTGCTCCACCTACTGTTTGGTAAGCTTTGGCATCTAACCTAACTGCCACACTGCACCAGAGCTTTCCCCTCTGCCTGGAAGAAGCATCTCACATCACTTCCCGGGTATGAAACTCACTTAAGTTTCTCTCTGAGACATTTGGTTATCAAACCTGTTGTCAAGGCCCCCTATGTGTATCAACTATGAGATGCTATCTCTTCACTTGTCTGTCCTAGAAGACAGTTCCCACAATGCATCTGGACACTTCAGCCAGGGCTAAGGGCAAAAGAGCTTTAAGAAAGGAGGAGGGCAGGAGGGTGGGTCCCACAAGATCAGTAATGTCTTAAGTATCTTCTCAGAACCAGCTAGAACCAGCTTCTCAGAGGGCCAAGGTTCAGAGGGCTCTACGGTCAATTCCTTACTTTCTACATGAGAAGGTCAGAGAGGTGGGCTGGGGGTGAGGGGTAGCTGGCTAGAGAGGAGAAACGCCATTTGACTCCATGTGCCTGCCCAGTGGGAGTGAGCCTTCACCTTGGCTCCTAGCTCAGGGCAGACTCTGTACCAGTGCTAAATGAAGGTAAAGCCCAGGGGGTATCCTGTGATAGCTAGAGGGAGTGGTGCTCCATCTAGCATCCTCCTCCAGTGCTGCTCAACCAGCAGCGCCCTCTCTCTCTCTCTCTCTCTCTCTCTCTCTCTCTCTCTCTCTCTCTCTCTCTCTCTCTCTCATCCTCTGGGCCATTATTCCATTTACCCTGTGGGATGCTTGGCAAACCTTTAGAAGCCTCAGTTTTCCTATCTTGCACAGTGACTTCCCTTCCAACCCTAGTGGGGATCAACACAAGAGTATCCAGATGTGGTCACTTCAGATCTCTTTATCTGGGCAGTTTTCAAGGAAGTGGGAAACCTGGTGAACCCTCTTAACAGTGAGCAACACCTGCTGTGCTCACAGTGAGCATGGGTCCAAGAGGCCTAGGCTGCAGCCTGAGCAACAGGTGTGACCTATGCCCTCTGGGAGGAAGCATGCACAAAGAGGACAAGAAAGAACAGAGACAGGCCTCATCTCCAGACTCCTTCTGTCCCGGTGTTTCCCAGCCTGTCAGCGACCAGGAAAGGGCACCTCATTTACCTATGTAGAAAGGCCAGTGGTGTGGCCCTTGATTTACCCCCCATCTTATATATGAGGAAAAGGAGACTCAGAGAAAACAAAGGCCTGTGTGAAGAGATGCTCCGTGCCCCTTACATGCCGTGGGTAGCTGCACTCTTCTTTCTGGGACAAAGTATACACTTGCTTCGTAGCTTATAATTCATAATTTCAGTCTGTGTCTAGCAATACTTCAAGTGTTTAGAGGCCACGAATGGGGAGTAGCAGCCAAATGCCACAGCTATAAAAAACTCTACTAACATTGCCTATGCCCAAGGTTACCATGACTCTCCAAAATCTGACCCATTGTCTATAGTATAAAGTTTTATTGTGCCACAGCCATACATAGTTCTTGACACACTTCCTATGGACACTTTTCTATACAAACATCTGTTAACACTGTTGTAGAGCAGAGGGGACCAAACCATAGGCCATGACTCATATCCATCCCACTGCTTGATTTTGTTAATAAAACTTTATTAGTACACAGATTCATTCATTTGGAACATTATCATTGGCTGCTCCTAATTTGCATAAGGGGCAGCCATGCCATTAATGTCTTCATGGACAAAGTGTGCCCTTTTTTAGATAAAAGTCTCACAGGACAGACAACCACTGACCTAAAACTCACTTGGAAATAGGGTATCTAGACCAGTGTCTCTGTCTCTCTCTCTCTGTCTCTCTCTGTCTCTCTCTCTCTCTGTCTCTCTCTCTCTCTCTCTCTCTCTCTCTCTCTCTCTCTCTCTCCCTCTTTCCCTCCTATGAACAAGTTTTCAGGACCCACCTTAACCCTATGGAAATACTGGAGGTAGAGCCTGGGAATCTTTGCATTAAACAGCCTGCCAGGTGACTGATACATGCTGAGACTGGGAACCCATGTTATAACACACTCCTAAAGGAAGTGCCAGGAACTGGCATAGCTAAGACGTTCACGGGCTTTCATGGGTGATGGAAGACTTTGAAACAATGTCAGAAGTGAGGCCATAGGCTGCTTGCTCTTTCTGCAATGAAACCTCTGAAAGCCACAGGAGGGTGGGGCCAGCAGGCAGTGGGGCCTGGACATCCACGTGGGCATCTCTTGGCTGCCTGCTGGTCCCACCCTCCTGAGGAGCTGTCAGTGTATTCAGAGCTGCCTCCACACATAAATTCATGGACCAGCTGTCTCTTTTAATCTGGTTGCAAGATGAAACCATTAATAGATGTCAGACACATTGGCAATGATCTCTTCATTAATAATTTCCTCCTTTCTGAGGAAAAAAAATTAGTAACAAGCAACCATCAATAATTCAGAAATACAAGTTAACCTTTCTATTAGCAGAGTCACCGTGCACACAGTACAAACTCAGAGCCAGGAGTTCTGGCTTGAGTCGTGTTTTGATGGTAGGGATATTAATATGCATTAATGCTGTCTGTCAAGACCAAACATAAATAACCCAACTGCAACTTAGAACTCATAAGTATGCTTCAAGTGTGACCTTCTGACCCAGCCACTTGGTTCTGTAAAGGCATGGATCAGCCAATCATCTTGCTGTCTAAGAGAAGGCCTTTATGAGGAAATCCATTTTTAGCTGGAGGTCCCTATGATGCCCAGCTAACCCTGCTGCGCTGTGATCCTCTCCTGCCTAGGGTTCTTCCCCTTGAGACCAGGCAGCCTGAACTAAAAACGTTCAGACTTCTTTGTGAGGTTGGATGGGCTCCAGGTGAGCACTCCCAATTCCAGACACCTCCCTTCCTTTGTCTGCCAACCCCAGGCTAGCCCCACCTGGCTCCTTGGTGTATTTGAATGACCCCCTCCCCCAGGAGGTCTCAGCATCCTGCCTTCCTCACTCCTCCATTCACTCTCTGAGCTACCACAAACCAGACACTTTCCCTCTCCAAATCTGTTTCCCCATCTGTGAAATTGAAGTGATTATCCTCACCTCACTGAGCTGAAGTGAGATTAAGTAATGAATGTAAACACACCTAGCATAGGGTCTGGTCCACTCAAGAGATCATTCCCTGGCCTTTCTTCCTTCTTCAGGTCTGAGATTCACTATCTTACCCCAAACTTGACTCCTAGGCCAGCTCTCCTAGACACCTGGATGACAGCTTAGCATGAAGAGCCAGCTGCCTTCTCTTCGAGCCAAAACATCAGTACGTGGTCCAGACCATTGGCAAGTAGACCTGGGCATCCTGAATTTATAGCTCCGACTGCATCTCTGCATCTCGCCCAAGGGGAGTCTATGAAGCAGCTGTTTCTCTTAATTAAAAAGGAAACGCAGAGAAGAGCCATGGAGGCATGCCACTCACATTCGCCTGGACACTGCTGGACAGTGGGGGATGTCCCCACCCACAGGTGACCCCATCCTCAGCTCAGGCTGAGAGACCACAAAACACAGTGGGGACAGGGTAGTGTTCATGCCTGGGTCTTGCTTCCAACCAAATGGCTTTTCTGATAAAATTAGGGAGAAAAAGCCACAGTTCACATGGCAGCCTGGTACCCCAGAGTTGGATATACATCTATTTATTGATTAACTATTGGATGTTTTGATTTTTTTTTCTAAGACAGTTTCTCTGTGTAGCCCTGGCTGTCCTGGAACTCACTCTGTAGATCAGGCTGGCTTGAACTCGAGAGATCTGCCTGCCTCTGCCGCCTGAGTTCTGGGATTAAAGGTATGCTCCACCACTACCTGGCAACGTACCTTTTCAGAGCCTGAAAGTCTCTCAAGATTCTCAGCCCATCTACAAGCCCCTGATTACAAATCTGGATTCCAGAAGGTTCTAGATAGGGATAGAACTCATCACAATAAAAACCTGAACCGGTTACTCCTATCTGTCCACTGAACTCCACCTTAGCTCCTGGTTGCTTCTGTTTGAATCCTGCCCAACACTTTTCACAACCATGATGGAAGTTTAGAAGACATTCCACAAGTGGTCACTCACGAGCTTAGAAACCACACTACAACCCTGCTCTCTACAGCATGAAGTCCACAACCCTAACAACAGCCAACTGGACCCTCCAGTGGCTGGGCACCCTGCCTGAACCCTCCCCTCCCTAACAGCCTCGCCCCAGGGAAGTCTTTGTCAAATAGAGACAGGATAGTACTTGGGGTACTGGAATAGCCTAGGAAAATGCTCAGAGACCTGAGAGAGTAAGTATTCAACGTTCCAGGATATACTGAAGGCTTTTCCTGATGCTTGTCTATGCCTCAGTTTTATTTGTTCTATCTCTTGTTCAAACACATCCTTTACTCCAAGCTGCACAAGACAGATTCCCATCACCTCCCTCTGGGCCTTTTTGTGTACAGCCCACTCTTTCTGGTATGCCAGAATCTAATTCCTTATCTGGGCATCCAACCCCTTCAAGGATCAATGTGGGGCATTGTCCATGGGCTAGGCTGTCTTAATTTCCCTTCATTTCATGTGCAGGTCTCCCATTTCTATAATATGTGAGAATGCTAGGATGTGTCTCTCACACCCTGGAGTCTCCAACGCCAAGCCCCAACTAACACTCAGTAAGTGTTGCTGATGACCACAGCCAAGTTTACCAGCCAAGATCAAATATACTTAGGATGTTATTCGCAATAAGAGTATCCGTGCCCATTTATAGATCTGCGAGGAAGCCAACTCATCAGAAAGAACACATAGTCAGAGTCTTAGGTATACACAATGAGAAGTTCCAGGGTGACACGTTCCAGATGCCCCAAATCCTAGGAAACAAAGTGCTCTTGGTAATAATTCAGTCACCTCATGATCACAAACCCAGGACTCCAGGGAAAAGTCTGGATGTTTGTCCTATGTGTCAGACTGGGCCCAGGGAAAGGGAAAGGACACAAGAGGATGGCTCTGCTGTTCAGGTTGACACTGACCCAGCAAAGATTTTACTGCAGTCATCTTGCCAGAAGCACCTCACAGAAAACAGCTGTGATAAAGGGCTCAGAGCCTTTGGTAGCCTGCCTTGCCATGATGCAGCGTCTTCTCCCAGTGTGGAGTTTTTCTCTTCCTTCCCCCATCCACCCTTTTATTTCTCTTCTTTCCTCTCTGTGTCTTAGCACTCCTTCTCTGTGTGAGTAGTTAGAATATGGACAATGGGCTCTGTGAATACAGTCTTCACAGATTGGTACCCTCAGCACGAAATGAGACTGCCAAGAATTGGAAAGATGTCTCTGGTGGTGGAAGACCTGAGTTCCATGTTCAGAATCCACACTTGGAAAAGCAAAGACAGGTGTAGGGGCTGGCACAAAGGCTCAGTGGGGAAAGGCACTTGCCTGGCAAGGCCAGAGACCTGAATTTGATCTGAAGAATCCATAGAAAGGTGGAAAAAGCTGACTCCACACAAATTTGTCCTCATGTGTTGTGGTATGTGTTCAAGTGTGTTCAAGCACACACATGTGCATAATAATAATAATAATAATAATAATATAAATTAAAATAACTAAAAATAAAATGAAAATGCCAGAGAAGTGACAAAACGTTCTTGTAATCACAGCACTGGAGGCAAAACCGTGGATCCCTAAAGCTAATTGAGCAGTCAGCCTAGCCTCCTTGATGAGTTTCCAGGCCAGTGGGAGACTGTAACAACAACAAAATTGTGGACAGCATCAGGGGAACAACACCTATACAACACACACACACACACACACACACACACACACTGTGAGACTTCATGAACCACTCTCTCAAACTCTATCCAATAAACTGACCCAACAAAGACACTAATTGGCTGATTTGGTTCACACTCTACTTCCTAAACAGATGAATTTGCCAAGAGAGGGGGGAGGGCACACTATAATCAGCCAGCCTAAGTAATTATCCACAGCCAGGTACCATAGACAGCCTCCATAGTGACTAAGCCCACAAGACTGACCAGAGCAGGGAGGATATTTTTCTTCAAGCATCCCAAGACAGTCTGGTACCATAGTCCATAGTCCATTTACCTTACAAGTCATAAACCCCTGTAGTATGTGGTGAAAATATGTAAACAGTTAGCCAAGGTCTGCACCCTCTTTCTCCTCTTCTCCACTTAACATTCACCCCAAACTCCATATCTGTGAAGACTGTATGATTTCTACACAGCCTTCCTCCCTCTCTACCTAAAGCATGGATGCTCTCTTTTCAAAACGGCTTTCAACCAGCCAGAAACTCCACAGCGAACTCAATAGAATAAATACGATTCTTATGTTCCAGGAAACAATTTTTTTCCTTAAGAACTATCTTATTGTGCTACATAGAAATACATTTCACCCAGAATGCTGGCAGTGAATCTATCACCTGTCCATGTGACCCAGCTAAGAGAAAGGTGGAGAACTCTCAAGCACATAGAGATGGCTAACTAGTATCACAGGTCAGGATCCACACATTTAGTCAAGTCATTCTCCTGTCACAAAGACTGTTGACAAATCATTATTCGAAAAGCTTTAAAAAATGGCAATAACTGAAGACGACTGGTTGAAATTGAGGTGAAGAACTGAGGTTGTAAACTTGGCATATAAAAACACACAACAACCTGCCACCTGGAAACACAGAGACGAGCTGCCTTAGCTGCAAGCCTGTCCCAGAGTGGCACACTCAGTGTCTGGCTTGTCAGGGTAGGGTATCCTGTGCTCTGAGTAGAGGACTGAACTTTGCAGGGATCTGTAACATTCCGTTACAGGAAATGCTGTAATCACTCTCTGCCACTGAAGCCTAAAGATGAATAAACTCCAGGCTCTTTGTGTTGGTTCTGCTTCCACTCCTGAGCTGTTGGTAGTCAGGAGTTTTTGTGTTCTTCTTCTGAGCCACGTGGTCTTTCCAAAATTCACCTACTATTCCCATTTACAGGTGAGGGAACTGAGGCACAAGACATTCAATAGATAGGGGCTGATGCTGGTTTTAAGATCCTGTACCTTTAAGTCACTGAGATTGCATCTCCCAATCATGGGTCAGGCATGTCAGATCAGAAGGGATCTCAGAGCCCAAACATCTCAACCTCTTTTTCATTTTACAGACATTTCTAAAGAGCTCAGCAATATGCAAAACCAAATAGGATCCAACTTAGACAGCAGCCAGAACCTCTGCACTAAGTGGTGGGCACTCTTCTCCCCAGAGCAGGAGAATGTGCCCTCATAGCTTGGACTGATTTTATTTTTCCTCAGCCTTTGCTTGCTGGATGCCTCATCCCTCAGTGATGCACAGTGCTGTCCTCTGACCCAAATAACCATCATCTTTATAAGAACAGCAGTGTCTGCTTGCAGACATCCTCACAGCTGGGCTTGTGGGCTGCTGACATTCTCTCACTGAAGGAGGAGAGGGCAGAGTTACTGGACTCTCACTGGAGCTTCCGGCCCCTCCAACCATTTGTATGCAATTGAGCCTTAAGTACATGTGGCCTCAAAGCAGGCTAGAGACTAGGGGAAAGGGGCTCTCTATGCAGCCTTGGGGATCCATATCTATACTTCCCAATGCACCTTCTTTGGGATCACCACATTCCTGTGCATAACCCCTTACCTATGCTCTCTACAGAAGCCCAATAAACTTGTTTCCCACGGGGTGAAATTTGGTGGAATCATGCCCTGGGTTGTTGTCAGGACTTTAGGAGAAGAAGGTGGATATTGTTTGCCTCTCCCTTGGGGAAAGAATTTTAGCAATACTCACCTGCCCCCACAGACAACTGAGATGTACTCATGATCACAGAAAGCACCCAGTACCAAGAACAGGTCCCCAAATTGACAAGGGCCAATGCCACCCCAGGGCCTGGTGGAGTCAAAGTCTCTCCTTCTGGAGCCTGGATTTGAGAGAGACCAATCCATCTGTCTAACCCTTGTTTTCTGTGAGAAGGCCATCAGTGCTCCCACCAGTGTCTTAAAATGAAATGCATGGAACTGTGCAACCTCTTCACAGTCGCATGCCTGTATCCTGATAGGATCCCCCAAAACAATCAGCAATCGAGAAACATTAAATATTTCCTCACAGCTAATCATGAGCCCCGCCCCACCCCCTTCCCTTCCCTCCTCCAACTCTTCACACAGGAATTTATTTCCTATTTGAAAGCCAATCTCACTGGTTATTAGATATTCTCCCGGCTGTCACTATCAGTAAATTATTAAACAGCTGACCAAGCTTTGTTTTAAAATGATTCTCTTATGAAGCTCGGTGATATATTTGCCATGAATACTGAATGGCGCCCGGGTCTCTAAGGACACGGGAATTATTCCTATTTATACCTTTAGCAAAATGTGTAGCAGTTAGCAGCGAGGACTTGACTTGGATCACAGTGAGCAGAGATGTTCATCTCCCGTGGCTTGCTTCCTTCGTGATGATCCCGGCTGGGAGAAGCATGCTCGGCAGCGAGGCCATGTCTCGGGGCTGTGTGAAGACTTGCCGTCCTCATTCCTCACCTCCTTTCTTCACTTGCCACCCCGAGCCACACCTGTGGGAATCCTTGCCTGAGTCACACTTCAAGAAAAGAAACCTGAGCTGTAGGGATGGCTCAGTGGTTAAGAGCTCTTGCTGCTCTTCTAGAGGACCCAAGTTTGATTCTCAGCACTCAACCTTGCATCCTCCTGTAACTCCAGCTCCAGGGAATTTGATGCCCTCTTCTGAGCCCACTGGGCACAAACGTACTCAATACACAGACACACACACACATACACAGATACACTCAATCACAGACACATACACACTCATACACTTATACTTGTACACACAAACATGTACACAGGCACATACTCAGACACACTCAATCACAGACACATACACACTCATACACTTACACACAAGCACGCGCACACACACATTCTTAAAAGAAAAGTCTGGTTGAGAGCAGGAAGACACCATGTCTGTATAAGTTTGTCCAGCTATGGATTGGAAGTCACCAAGGACTCTGTAATGAGGCAAACAGGACCTGACATCAAGTCAGTGCTCAGGACTAGGGGCTTCTTGTTCCCATTGACCGCTACATTCATGCAGATTCACTGTGTTGTGAGCAACAGAGGAAAAACAGAGCCAAAGAGGAAATATATTGGCTTCTCTCACCAAACAGCAGTTGATGAGTGAAAATCTAACCGTGGAAAATAGACGTGCTTCAGATCCTTACAACAGAGGCCATTCAGTGCTGGAAAGTAGGTATGCAGATGATGAGGGAGGTGAGAGAGGGGCAGGGGGCACTGGCAGGTAACCCAGACATGCCAGGGGGAAAGCAGTTAAGAAGGCAGGTCTGGGAGACCAGGAAGGTATTAAGGCATCAAAACCAACACCTGGCCAGCTGTGGCCAGGAGAAGCTGGAATCAACAGGGCTACCCCTGTGCAGCTGGAGAAATCACCCAGAGCAGAAACAACAAGGGGTGATATTCTTGCTTCTCCCCTCCCTTGCCCCTCTGCATCCAACAAGGGTCTTCCATTGGCCAAAGCACTAGAAGCCAGCTAAGACAGCAGTCTGGGAAAAGTCAGCAGCTGGGGACAGTCTCTCTGCATATGGAGCCAAGCAGGAAAAAGGAGAAAGCATGGGATTGAAGATAGATAGGTCTGTCACCAAGCCAAACCCAAAGGGCAGTGGAAAAGCCAGCCTTGGAAACCAGTTGGCCTTAATGGGGCTCTGCCTCTGCTCTATTCATTAGCTGAGTCTTCCAGCTCTGCCAAGGCACAGAGTGCATGGCTGAGGGCATCCATCCATCCTCCCAATTCCAAAACCACACTTTCCTCCTCCACCATCACCAGGAAGAATCCCAGTTGATCATATGGCCATCCCTTGAATCAAAGCTGAGTGATGGGCCACCAGGATTTGCCTACCTTGAGCATGTGCTCATCCGAGTGGCCACGGAGCTTAAATTTGTTCTGAGAATCAAGGGAAAATTGCAGGGAGAACGGGGCATGAGTTCTTTCCCCCAAACAGAGTGAGTCTGTTCTACCTGAGAAATCACTGAGAGATTAGGAGAATGTGGTAGCCATTATTCCTGCATAGTGAATATTTTCAGCTCCTTTTCCAGGGACACTTGCCTATCCCCTTGACATGACCCAGGAGATTTCTTTGACCAGCAAACCCTGCCAGATGGAAGCTTTGTAAGCATCGATCGGTCATCCCTGTCTTTGCTTTTGCCATGTTTCACCAGGAGCTGTCCCATCAGCCTCAGCCCCAGAATGAGAAAGACTTTGTGGGCTCCCTGCCAATCCCAAGTAGCCATGTGGTAGGATCCGATAAATAAACAAACCTTTGTGCTTTAAGCCACAACAGTTTAGGAGTCCTTTGTTACTGCAGCATAACCTGGATTATCCTGACTGGTTCTGTGAGAAAGATACTCAAAACAGTGACTGTTGAGCTGAATACCAAGGCATCTGTCAATCTAAGCAGCCCTAAATACTCATGTCAAACAGCCATATATTAGTAGAAGCCAGAGGAAGAAATTAGACATTGCTTGTTATTCTCGGTGTCATCAATGGCTAAGTCACCATTCCTATCTTCCTCACAGCACTGTTTTTGCCCAGCTTGATAATGATAGCTGTAGTTAAAAACTACCATTCATTGATCATTTGTCATATGTCGCACACCATATAAAGTATTTACAATTCTACGTGAGAGGCATTCTTATCCTCAGATTTCAGACGTGAAAACTAAAACCCAGAGTGAGAATCTTAACACGCCCAAAGCCACATAGTATCCTGTTCCAGAGCAAAGGTTCTTAACTACTATCCTTCAGACCATCCCACAAACATCTTCCCACGTAAGACAACCTGCCCCCACTGGGTCACACTGGCCTCATTCTTTCCCCAGATACTCTGGTCAGCCCTGCCCCTGATCACAAGGGATTTAAGAGGCCTTGGTTGGAGGATACTGGGACAGTATCCTGTTAGATCAGTCTGATCAATGATCCCATGAAGGCTCTGAATATCTAAACACTGTTTTCTGGGCCCTTCTGATCTTACTCTTAGCTAGTTTCCTAGTCTAAAAACAGAGCCCTGTCTCACTTTAATGCAGTGATTCTCAACCTTCCTAATGCTGCAACCCTTTAATACAGTTCCTCATGCTGTGGTGACCCTCAACCATAAAATAATCTCGTTACTATTTCACAACTGTAATTTTGCTACTGTTCTGAACCACAATGTAAATATTTTTGGAGAGAGAGGTTGGCTAGAGGGGTCATGACCCTAGGTTGAGAGCCTCTGCTCTAGTGCCTGAGTTCCTACTTCAGTGCTAGCTAATGCTAGGCTTTATCCTGTAGTCGACTTCTGGGTCTGACTTATTACCCACTCCAGCTGTAGCTACTTTGGCCCCTACCACAGCCAACCAGATTTACCTCTGATGGATTTCCTGTGTACTTGGTAGTGTTTTATCAACTTGACACAAGCTGGAGTCATTTCAGAAGAGGGAAGCTCAACTGAGAAGATGCCACCAGCCAACTGGCCTGTGAACTGAAGTATTTTCTTGAGAATTTTTGTTTATTTTTATTTATTTGTTCATTTATTTATTTACTAACTTTGGTGGGTCTCGCTGTATAGCCCAGGCTGGTCCTGAAATTGACAATACTCCTGCCTCAGTTTCCTGAGTGTTGAGATTATAGTCTACCATACTAACTTAACACACACCATGCTCTCTCTCTCATCAGTATTAAAGGATCAGAATGGACTGTACGGAGTATACCACAGAATTCTGGAACTCTGTCAGAAAATTATATTCTACGTGTGTGCACACATGTGTGAACATGAGTACATACTAGTGCCCAAAGAGGCTGAAGTTACAGGTGTTTGTGAACTGCCAGACTTGGGTGCTAGAATTCAAGTCCCTTAAAGGAATAACATGTGCTCTTAACTCTAGAATTTGACATTCTTGGCATGAAAGTGCTGTACATCTTTGAATGAGCAAGTCACACAGAGGATAGGCAATGAGAATAGAGAATATATATGGTCTTAGACACTGTTCTAGTGCTGCTAAGAAGACACCATGACCAAGGCAATTCTTATAAAAGAAAAAATTTAATTGGTATTTGCCTTCAGTTTCAGAGGCTTAGTCCATTATCATCATGGCGGAGAGTATGGCTCCGCAGGAGTAGCTGGGAGCTGCATCCTGATCCACTGGCCAAGAGAGAGGGACTGGACCTGGCATGGGCCTTTGAAACTTCAAAGTCCACCATAGTTGGATATATTTCTTCCAACAAGGATACTCCTCCTAATCCTTCTAATACTTTTCAAAGAGTGTAATTCCCTGATGACTGATCATTCAAATAGGTTAGCCTATGGGGGCCATTCTTATTTAAACCACCATATATAGTATTATAGAACTTTCTCAGTTGCCCTGTTTCTACACTCACAGCTCCAAGAACTCTGCTTTCTTGACCTTGCTCTGTCCTGAGCATTTACTGTCTGTTAGTAGAGATGGGCTATACTTCCACATTGTGCATGGAGATCTCTGTGAGTTCAAGGCTAGCCTGGTCTACAGAGGGAGTTTCAGGACACCCAAGAGTACACAGTGAGACCATATCTCAAAAGGAAAAGTTAAGAAAGTCCAGACCAAGTGGAGAGCCACAGCTGAGATCACTAGGTAGCCAATGTGTGAGCTGTTCCAACTGTATAAAGTATATTTGGAAATAAGCTGGCCCTTATTTGATTGACAGTGGTTAGGATTGTCTTTAACAAACTCACAACTACAAGCTATTAATTCCCATGATCAAGTCCTACCACAGAATTTGATTCCTTTGTACCTGGCAGAGGATGGAGGGAAATCCTACTGAAAGACCTGGGAACACTCACACACATACTTTAGCAACACTGGCAGCTCTCTGACTTTCCCAGCTTTGAGACTCTGTATTACAATACACACACACATACACACACACACACACACACACACACACACATATGCACACATGTATGCACACACAAAAGCTAGGACATAGGAAATCTAAGTGACTTTGTCATGCTAGAACTAGACCCACCCATACACCCCCATGATCCTTCTGTTGCATTTTGCTTCCTGGAACTATCCACCAGGATTCCATGAAACCATGTGAATCCAACATCAAGTCACAGCAAGGGTGCCTGGAGCTGGAGAAACAAGTGGCATTTGGGAAATGCAAACACTGTCATTACCTCTGCTCCCCAGGGGTACACCTGTGATCCTAGGATTTGGGAGGCTGAGGCAGCAAGATTGTGAGTTGGGGGTCAGCCTGGACAACATAGTGAGAACATGACTTACAAAAACTAAGAGAACCAGATGATCAATGGGGGAGATGGTCCCCAAAGCGCCAAAGAGCATACTCCAGTTCCAACAAGTCAATCCAATATTTTAATTAATGATCACATTTACAGATGACTCTGGAAGCCAGGAATAAAACACAATCTATCCACCCATTAGAAGAGAGAAGATTCTATAAAGATTTGGGGCCATTCAACTTCAAAGGTCCTGGCTGCATAACAATCACTCCATCCTCAACTTCTGCACCAGGCAAGCCTCGAGTGGAAACATTTTCTATCATCAGGAAAGTATTCTGTTCAGTGGAATCCATTTCTCGATAAGGCGGTAATTACTGGAACAATTTTAGTAGGTACAAAAGCATTTTTAACGGTTTTAATTATTCAAAAGCCTGACTAATTATCTAGTCCATGGATCAGAGGCCAAAGGGGGATAAACCGTATGAAAATGGTTACCATGGCAGGGAGAAAGGAGAATTCAGTCAGCTTCAAACGGGAAGCTACCCTGTGACTTTGTAGTGAGGACTCTGTCCTGATGTGTTTGCTGAGGATGGACTCTGGCCTGGATCTTAGGAGACATGGATTCTGATGCATCTTTGACCTTCATTCTAGACCAATGGTATTAACGACCATCAGTATTTAAGGATAGGAATGGACTGTAGGTGGGGGAAACATATGCCTCTGAAACTCTGTCAGGAGCTGACATTCTATAATTCTGTAGTATTCTAAGTATGTGTGAGCGCATGTATGTACTCATATGCATGTATGCGTGCATATGTGAATGTGTGAGTGTGCATATGTATGCATGCACTCACATACATGAATGCTAGAGAGGCTAAAGTTACAGGTATTTGTGAGCTGCCAGACCTGGGTGCTAGAACTCAGGTGCTTTGGAGAAATAACACATGTTTTCTCCAGCCCAAGGACTATCTTAAACTATAAACTTCATCGATTTTTTTTCCTGCCCTGGGGACAATGAAAACCAGAAGTTGTTCATGAAGTTGCAAAAGCACTGGTCATATTTGAAGTACAAAAAGGAGTTGAACAGACATGTAGGTTAACATGGGAGGTGACTGGCAGAGTGTGACAGGGCTTCTCTGGTAATGAGTATGTTCCTTTGCAGATGCCAACTTTGGGGTGAAGAAAAGCCATTCTCATTGCTTGATTATTTATGGAACACCTGATGTAACTGAGTGACTTTCTCATACTGGAACTAACTTCTGCCCACCCCACTCATACCGGAAGATCCACTGTCCTTCAGTTGTATTTTGCTTCCCAGGATGGAAGAAAGAATCTTGTGTGTTTTGGGGCCACCCAAGGGATTAGAAGGAAGGGTGATTAAATCTGACATGGGCGTAATTAGCCATAATACAGGGCAGACTGTGGCCCACCATGGAGGAACATAAAGCATTCCAGAAGTTACATAAGTGGTTGTTTTAGACTTAAGAAAACAAGGAAGGCCTGGAGACAGGAGGACCTCGAAAGGAAGAAGGCAGTTTCAAGTGAAGAGGAACTTGGAAGCTGAAGCAGCCAGGGTTTGCATAGCAATGCGGTGCTGCCTCTGTACTGTGTCCTCTGTCCAGTGCTAAGGACAAAGCCATGAGTCTCCATCTTACCCTGACCAAACTGTCCTCAGTGAGTGCAAAGTCAGGGCTAAGTGAAGAGAAGAGATGAGACAAGATGGTGTTGAATCCTGGTCGTCCACAAAGCCCCCGGGCCAGTCTGTTACAACAACATAGCATGACCAGGCTGACCTCCAGCACTGAATGAAAGGCCCATTCAGTGATGGCTTGTCTAAACAATAAGCAGATCTTTGTCACATCAGCCACAGGGTGACATTTCTTCTGATGGAAGCTATCAATACATCCGACATCCGATTCACGTTGATAGAATTACCTTCCATGAAACCACTCAGTCTTCTAGCTACCAGGATAGTACCAAGGTCTCAATGAGTTTCCATTGTCTCAAAGAAAAGACTTAAAAACGCAAAGAAAATCCAGCCTAGATTAAGTTATCGCAAAGAACAGTGGTCTTATCTCACTGCTGGTCCTGCTTTCTAAGGAGTTCTCATTTCTGTGCCAGAGGATGTTCTCCGTGTAGCAGCATAACAAGCTCACTTAATCTTAGCTGCCCAGAGATGCCCTCTGTGTGGCCCTTCCCCCGTGTCCACCTGTCAGCCCCTGCTTTGCTTTGCCTATGGGTTTTCTCTATCTTCCAGCATCCACCTTGCACGGCAATCCCTAAGTACCAGGCACTGAAACACCTCCTCTCTGCATACCCTTGCCCTGTTGCATAGGCACAGGTGTGCACTCACACACTAATTTCTAATGAAGGAAGCAGCCTTCAGCTAAGCATGGGTGGGGTCTTGTGAACAAACAACCTGCTCCAGTGTTGTGTGTCACTGAGGGGCACATAGAGTCTCACAGCTTCCTCAGCAGGAGTATGTTCCAGTCATGCAAGGCATTGCCTTGCTGACTGCTATACAGTTTAATGACTGTTCTCTTTCTGGTCTCCTTTCATGTGTCCTCTGTTCTGTCTTCATCTCCAAGATGACCATCTGCCTTTAAAATCCATGCTTTAAGGTCTTTGCCCCAAGGGAATCCAGAGCCAGATGCTGCCCTATTAGGGAGGAAGGTATTTATTGACACCCTTAGGTTAGACCAAGAAAGAAATGGAACCAGAGAAAGGTTGAATAAATTGTGGTAGATCACAGGGCTGGAAAGAGACAAACCTTGGAATCAAACTCGTGCTCTAAAGTCTGTGTGGGAAACCCACCATTCCTGGGAGAACCACACAACCACAGAGAGCTCTGGCTGCATTTCCCTGGCTCCAGGAGACAGATTACAGGGGTAGGTGGATGAATACATCCTTTCCCTTATTCATCTCCAGTCCCACCTTAGAGATTCCAGTGCATAATTCCAAAGAGTGCTTGAGCAGACATTTGATGTGATTTTCAATGCAGTGGCAGCCACAAGGTGATCCATCAGCCAGCTCTTTGACAGAGAATTGATCTCCAAGGTCAGGAAGTAAACCTCCTGTTTATGTAGGATGCACTTGGCATGTGCCCTCTGAGTAGCACACAGAAGATAAAGCCCAGTCAATGGCAGTCTTTGTCAGTGAGTTTGTTATGGCAAGAGGGGCATGTGAGGTGCTCCACTAGCACTCGGGATATTTGCCCTGTCTTTTCTGTTTTCATTCTTTTTTTTCTGTATTTTAAACTTTGCCTTTTCTTTCACATCTCCCAGACATCTTCTGACCCAAGCATCTTCAACCAACATCACAGAAGCAGAACGAATACTCACGTGGTTCTCTGACCATCCACCATGTTTTATTTCCAACTGATCTCTCTCTAAATTTCCTGCTCTGTTTCATGTCTATCTGAGTAGTTTCAGAACCACAGATTGGTGAAAACTGAGTTTCTCAGGACTTTCTTTCCTCTACACCAAGAGAAAGGTCTATTGTAGGAAATTGTCTGTGAGATTCATTGATTGTTGGCACTAATGAAAAGAAGAAGAAAAAAGAAAACTTTCTTCCCTTAAAGATATTTCAAAGATCTTAGATAATGATAGTAGAAAATAAACCCCAAAATGAGAAGAGCAAGATGCAAAAGTTTAATATCGGGCCTATTTTGCCATCCTAAAATCATACCCACTTTGCTTTTTGTAGTGAAATTTGAGCTGTTATGATGGGAACTGAGGGATGTGCCTATGTTTACCTAAAGAGTACAGTGTTTGCTCAATCCATTTCTTCACCGTGGCAAGGTTTGCTGTTCTTTGTTCATACCTCATACAAATCAAAATCAGACTTCTGTCTTCTTCCTGCCTTTCATGTTGACAAACAGATACAATTAGGTTTTTTTAAAGCTAGAATGGAAGGAAGAAAAAGAGGACAAAGAGAGAGAGAGATAGAGGGAAGGAGGAAAGAATAAAAGAAGAGGAACAATTGCCCACAGAGGAGGGTCTCTGGGATCCCCAACTTGAACTGCACCATTGGCCATCAGTGATTCAAAATGCAACAGTCAGGCTGAATATAGATGGCTCAGCGGTTAAGAGCACTGACTGCTCTTACAGAGGTCCTGAGTTCAATTCCCAGCAACCATATGGTGGCTCACAACCATCTGTAATGGGGTCTGATGCCTTCTTCTGGTGTGTCTGAAGACAGCTATAGTGTGCTCATATAAATAAAATAAATAAATAAATCTTTTTTAAAAATCGCAACAGTCATCCAATGCCTCAAAGGCATCTGAGCCAATCACTTGTGTAATGACTTATCCTAGGCCATGCCCATCTTCCTCTTCCCAGCATCCCAGCCAACTGAACACTGGTGAGTGTACTTCATCCATCACTATATCCTGGAGTTCTGATACATGAAACCTAGATTCTGAGAGGCCCAGAGGCAAGTCCTGTACTATATTCTCCAAAAAAGGCTGGTCTGTGCTGTATAACAACCCCAGATCACAGAGGCTCTGAACAGCAGAAATGCATGTCCTATTGATGCCACTTGCCTGCTATAAAAATAGTAAGATCTCTGCCTCAAGGTGTCCTCACTCTGGGACCAAAGCTACCAGAGGCTCCACCTCTGCTCTCCCATGACCACTAAAACAGAAAAGGGGTCTCTGAAGAGTCACACAACGGCCCCTAAAGATTTCTCACCTGGAAGTGACACAGGCCACTCATGTCTCATTAGCCACACAAGCCTCAGTGTTAACTTAGTTCAAGGAGGGAGAACCACCTGTGGTTCAGAAGAGGGAACCGTCGAAATGTCAAGTGGTCAGAGGTGCCAACCAGCATGTTCCTTGACACAGAGGAGCATGCCATCTTTCAAAGATGCCAATGGCAAATAAGTAAGAACTTAGTAATCCCCTTGCAGAAGAATAAATTAAATGCCAAAAATTTAAAGACATAAAACAAGGTTCACCTAGGGAGCTGAACCTTTTAAAATGAGCACAATTTGTCAGATAAGAACACTGAGAATAGCAGAGACTCAAACATTGAATAAGACCTAGCCTAGCATTGGGGTACAGACTTGAAAAGTGGCAGTTAAAGATCAAGAAGACATGAGTTAGGTTAAGGAGATGCCTCACAGAAGCCTGCTAGCCTGCACTCAGCATCCAAGAATATAGGCACC
The DNA here is from genome assembly GCF_004785775.1 of Grammomys surdaster. Classification (NCBI taxonomy): domain Eukaryota; kingdom Metazoa; phylum Chordata; class Mammalia; order Rodentia; family Muridae; genus Grammomys; species Grammomys surdaster. The sequence goes on along the minus strand of NW_021604638.1, from coordinate 12,047,662 downwards.
TGTGGTCCTAGCACTCTTGTAGGAGATGGGAGACAGAGGCTGGAGACTCCTAAAGCTCACAGCCCAACTAGCCTGGCTTACACAGAGGCAACGTGACTCTCTCTCTCAAACAAGGTAGAAAAGTGAAAACTAATATCCAAAGGTTGCTCTATGACCTCCACATGTGTGCGGTGGCATGTGCATGTCACACACACACATACACACATACACACACATACACCAAAATTTAAGAAAAAGGAGGAGAGGCGGTGGTGGTGGTGGTAGCAAAGAAGGCAAAAGAGAAAACAAGTCAAGCATAGAGGCTTACAGCTTTGATCCAGCACTCAGAAGTAGAGGCAGATGGATCTCTGTGAGTTCAAGGCCAGGCTAACCTGATCTACATAGTAAGATCCAGGCTAGTGCGAGCAACACAGTGAGACCCTGTTTTTGTTGTTGTCTTTCTTTTTTTCCAGAGACCCCTCTCAAACAAGGTAGAA
>NW_021604638.1:12022022-12032186 GCF_004785775.1 Grammomys surdaster | reverse complement strand
TCTCTCTCTCTCTCTCTCTCTCTCTCTCTCTCACACACACACACATACACAAAACTATAAGTTATTGAACTATCAAAAAGAGAAGGCGTGGTCTTTTGACCAGAACCTCTCAAATCAGCCTCCCCCGCAGCTCTGTAAGCATCCTCCATTCAGCCCAGATTCTGCTGTGCAGCATACTCTGGCCATGAGCTTCCTGAGAACCAAATGTGTGTTGTTTTCATCTTTTCCCAGTGCTATGAGCACATTGTCGGTCTGATAAATAATTGATCAGTGGTTTCTACCACTGCTAGAAACTTCTCAGGGAAGCTCGATGTGAAAGCCAAGGTCCAGTGGAGACCCTCTTCACTCCACCTGTCAGAACGTTCTGACAAGTCCATTTGGGTCTTCAGGCATAGGGGAAGGAGGCTGATCTAAAGAGAAATCACTGTTTATTGGATCCTTTCTCAGACCCAGACACCAGAGTTTTCATAGGTAGCGCTTTGTTTAATCACTTAGGCAACCCTGTTGTTAAGAGGTTGCACAGAATAGGGGCCTGAGGCTCTGCCACCTTCTCAGAGGCATGCAGTAGAAAATTCACTTGCTCTCAGGTCTGAGCCATATCCAGCAGGAAGATCACTCTCTTACCATTTCTGCCTGGGTTCCTGAAATTTCAGGAATCATTGGGAGGCAAGCTTAGAAGCCAGGGGTCAGAAGCGAAATTCCCTTGCCTAGGCTTCCTCTACTGTACACTCTCCAGAGCTGGAAGACTGCATGTTGCATGCCTGTCACCAAAATGAAGAACCCGGGAGGAAGAGCTGACACTACAAAAATACAGTCATAAACACTGTTTGCTGAGCACTAACCATATGCCGTGCTCGGTGCTAAGCCTCATCTCAGTTGGGATTCTACAAACCAGATCTTGGAACAAAGTTGTGACAGCAGGGAGTTTTTGTGCGATGTGATCCTAGGAAGTACACTGGGAGATGAGACAAGAAAAAGCCAACAAAGGGACCAGAATAAGTAGTCATCCCTTCGGAAAACCAGGAACCCTTTGAAGCTCTCAGCTCACACTGAGAACTACCCTGCAGAGTGTGGGGAAGCTGGAAGTTTGCTTGCCAGTTCCTAATTCTATTGACTGGGAATCATTTCTAGAACACAAATGACGTGGAACTTGTAAATGCCCTCACGTAGGGACTGAGCATCCTCCTGTGATCAGAAGCATGCTTGGGCAGAGAGAATGGCAATTGCTCGAGAGGAAGGAACATGGCATTCATGGACATCCTGGAAAACCTGCAAATGACAGGTAAACAGGGATCTCAAAAGAGCTAGAGCAAATCCGGGACAGCCCCTCCCACGATGGCTTCATCAGCCACATAGGGTAGTGACCACTACTATGTCTATTTTATGGTTGAGTCAACAGAAACAAATACAATCAAGGTTACCAAGCTGGGAAGGCAGTGTGGGATCTAGGCAGCTAGGCCCAGAGCCATGAGCTGAGGCAGCATCCTGGCCTGGCTTCCTCTCTGAGGATTTTTTTGGCCCACCAAGCAGGACACAGCCACACAGAGGCTGTGGCATTCCAGTCTACTTTATTGGTTTTATTGCTCCGTTTAAGGTATGCACTACAATGTTCGTTAGCCACACAGTGAAATGGCTGGCTGATAGAGAGAGGTAACAACCTAGTCATCATTCCTTATGGCTACTCTTTTCTTGTGGAGGGGACAAGAACAACTGAAACCGACTGTTTTAGACAACATCTCAAATACAATCAAGCATTTTCAACCGTTGTCCTTCAGGGTTACACATCACTTACAGACTTGTTGATCCTGCATAGCTACAACTTTGGTGAGCTATATCCCCAGAGTACTTCCTCCTCCTGCCCAGGTGGCCATCAGTTTACTCTCTAATGTGGTACATTTGGCTTCCTCAACTCTAACTTCTGTGTATTTCCCACATCTTCTCAGTCTACAGACAAATCTTAGGGCCATGTCTGGGGCTCCCTAAAGTGGAGATAAACAGACAGGGGTTGGCAGTTCTTTTCTGCCCAACAGATGCCAGCTCTGCTGAGCTTTGTAAAGGCTGCCCGGTGAAACTGGGAGGAAACCTTCTCCAGGTCTCAAATATGGCCCTTGTGTGTCATCTTAGACAACAGAGAGTGGTAATTCTAGCTCCTCTCTATCAGGGTAAAGGGAATCACCCTTTCTCCAAGGACACAGCCCCAGCTCTCCAATGGATACAACCAGCCTCTACGCCTCCACGTGAGGAAAGGGTGTTGTCCGCATCGCATCGATGTTTGTCATGCATTCTTACTTTGTGTCCTATTTGCTATATCCAAGGAGTCTAGGAAGTAAGCAGGAAAAGAATCATATCTGCCTTTTCAGGTAAAGAAATTGAGGCTCACCCTTTCTCTTAACTACAGAGCTAGTAGACAAAGAATTGGCTTAAGCATAGTAAGTCATTTGGGTTCAGATCCAGTGATGTGACCACGCAATCTCTGAACTGGAATGTCAGGAAGACACAACATAGCCAAACACAGCATTAAGCACCTTGAGCTCTGTTTCTCTTCTAGCAGAACTGATATGGAAGTCAACCTTAACCTTCATGCTTTGTAGAATCTCAGTGATGGCCAGCAAAGTTAACATCCTCACCTTGAGCATCTCTTTCTTCATCACTACCACATTTCTCTGTTGTTCTCCTTCCCTAGAACCCTCCTCCAACAGGCCTTCATTTCCTTGACTGGTATATTACAGTAGACCAACTCCGATAGAATGCTGGCCTCGGAGCTACGTCCATATCAACCTTGCTAAGCACAACCACCTTAGAGAGCTGCAGCAGAGGAGAAGTTGAAAGGATTAAACCATCCATAGAACCCCACCACCATTACTAGAGGGGTCTTCGTGGACCACCAAAGGCCAGCCCCCAGCTGACAGCTAGTGAGGACAGTGACCTCAGTGCTCCCCTCGAAAGAGCTGAATTCTGAGGACAAGGCTGCAGGTACTCAGAAGTAGATTCACCCTGACCCCACCCCCACCCCTACTCCTCCAGCACTCCCAGCAGGGATTGCAGCCCGGTTGATACCTTGATTTCACAGTCCAGTTGATACCTTGATTTCAGCCTTAAAACGTTCTCTGTGGAGATTCAGCAGAACCATGCTGTCTGCAGACATCAGATTCCCGAGAACTAGGAGGTGCTGCGTGTGTGCATATGTCATTTTTAAACTGCTACATGTGTGGGATTTTGTTATGACAGCAACAAATTGATGCAGATGATAGTTCCAAATGCTGGCACACACTAGCCGTGTAATGAATGTTTGGGTGGACAGGATAGTTCTCAGAGGCGTCACTAAGATTCCTTCTCTGTGTTTTGGGATTACGCTTCTTGCATCCGTCAGCTTTAGGTGCATAACAAACACGTACAAGTATAGAGCATTCAAGAGTTAAGCATTGTCTTCTTGTCCACTACAGGATCCCCTGGAGCCAGATGATTTGGGTTCTACCAGGCCTGGCTCCCAGACTGAGTTGAATCCAAGTCCACTTTAAGGGTCTCTCATCTTCCTGCAGCTGCTCAATTATGGTTTTTTTTTTTCTTACAGTGAGGGATGGGAACCCAGGAAGGCAAGCTGCATTGCACTCATACCTCAGGTCTTTGCTCATCCATCCCACTGATCAAAGCAAATTATATCAGCATACCTAGGTTGGAGGGGAAGAAATGCCTGCCGCCCACACAGGCAAGTAAACAGTGGGAATGTGTTGGGTATTGATCACATTCCTTAGTGGACTGTACACTTATTGTTAGGATGTTGAGGGAAGAGGGAAGAGCCAGGGAATGGCAACATGGCAATGAGTTCCTCCAGGAATCTTTCTTATAACTAATGAATCACCGAGAGGCACAATCACCGCAGGAAACAACAACAGTTTGAATCCCTTCTCCGGTACAGAGATGCTTTGTGATATCGGCCAAATGATCTTGCCCCTCTGAGCTTCAGAAGTTCTCTCATCTGTCAAATGGGGATAATGGGGGTCCTTACCTTGAGGGACTATTGGAGGTACACAGTGATTTCATGAAGGGGGAGTTTTCAACATTGTGCCTGGACCAGAGTCGAGGTTCATGAGTATAGGCATTTCTTGCCTCTCACAGCGGGCCTTCCTACTGCAAAAATGGGGAAGCTGAGGGTGAAGAAGCCTTGAAACCGAGTGGAGACAGATCCAAATAGGCAATGGTTACCTGTGAAGTGTGACTGGGAGGGGGGAAGTGGGAGGGAGGGTGAGGTGGGGGGTGGATGCATTACACTGCTCACAAGCCCGCCCCTGCAGGCTCTCAACAATGATTACAAGTGATTTCAAAGCATTCACTGAAACATGTCATAAGCCTTGATTACAAAGAAAAAGTGATTTTCCTAGAGTGGATCCTCCATCTGCTGGAGGTAGCGAGACCCCATTGACATGGAAGGTAAGCAAGGCTGCAGAGAAACTCTCAGAACCCGGCAGGCCCCAAGGCCTGATGTTTACCCAGCATGCCCTATTATGAGATGGGGCCCAACAAAACCCGAGAAAAACTCATCTAGCTCTTCCCACATTGCCCGGGCCTGGCTGTCACTGCCGCAGTCCACGGAGCAGTCTTGGGAATGGGCGATAAACGGTGTGCCTTTTTATTTATGAGCAATTTCTACTCTGAGCATAATACTACCATTTTTCCCCCTGTTTGTATATAAACATCTCGAATAGGATTATTTTTGAAGGACCTTGGGACACAATGCTTCTGCCGGAGCGCACGCTGGCACATGAGGCCACTTGCTCATCTACTTTTCAAGAGAGTGCGTCGGCAGTCATTCAGAGCACAGAAATAAAGCACACTGAGAGCTCTAGAAGTCCACAGCATGGTGACAACCGGGCAGATGGCCCAAGGGCTAGGCCACATTGTGATTAAGCAGTTTGGAGCACCTAGAACCACTTGGCACCGTGACAGTCATTCACAGCTGAAAGAAGGCGCCCACCTATTGATGCTCAGTTAATCTTCCCCGGGTCTGAGCTGTTTGTGTAATTCCTCAGGTGAGAAAACTTCCTCCCTGGAGCACTAACTGCCTGAATCTTCTCACCAGAAGAAGCAGCAGGGCTATGCCGGAGCCAGGTCCTCTGATGCCAAGCCCAGAGCTCGGGCTGCTGTTCAATCCTATTTCTCAGTCATTTCCCAGGAGGGACGTGCCATTCAGAGGACAGACGGTTGGGAAGTTCCACCCCCACCCCCACCCCACCCCCGTTTCTGGGCCTCCATTTCTTCTTGTGTTTTCTTACTGTGAGCTTCCCCAGGAAACAGACCTTGAGCCAAGTGCAAATGAAGATGCCAGGGAGAAAGTAGGGAAGACAAATGGAACTCGAAGGATCTGTTGCTGTGGGATAAAACTCCCCAAAAGTCAGCAACTTCAAAATAACACGCAATCTCACAATTCCTGTGGCTCAGAAGTCTGCGCAGAGCATAGCTGGGTACCCATGGCTGACAAGATGGCAGTCAAACTGGCCTCTCTGGCTGCAGTGTCAACAGGCTCGGCTGGGATGAGATACAGCTCCAAGCTCACTTGAAAGGTTGACACTCGATTCCATGCCTCTCTGGCTATTGGCCAGAGGCCCCCTCACATCCATGTCCCTCTATGGGGCAGCTGACAGCCACTTCTCTCAGAATGACTGACTGACTGAGGATGCAAAAGAGAACATGTCCAAGATGAGAGTCACTGTCTTCTTACAGTGGAGACTTGCAAGTAAAATCCCATTATTCCAGGCATGTTTTATTCATCAAAAATGATTCAGTGGCCCCACCCCCTCCCCTCACTTAAGGGAAGGATATCACACAGAAGTGTCAGAGGCCATTGGGATACATCCTGATGAAGGATTAATGTTAATTCTCCAGCGCTTTGCCTTCCTGGGGAATGAGGCATTGGAGGACGCCCCCAGGAAAAGACATGCAATTGCTGGAGTGCTGATTGGGCTAACAGGATCATTATGCCTCAGCTCTCTCCTTCGCAGAGAACTGTAAATTTGCCAAAATTCCTGGCTGGTATCCCTTCCCATGCTCCTTTCCTCTCCAGAGATTTAAGCCTCATTTCCCTTTTTGGTGATAGGCTACCTGCCATGTGGCTATAGGCACTGCTGGGAACAGGTGTAGAACGTGCCTTAGATCAACAACATGGATGGAAAAGCAGAGTGGGCTGAGGTAGTTACACGCCAGTTCCCATCATGCACTGCTTCTGTGAAGAAGATTTTCAGCCACATCAAACTTAACTACTCTCTAAGTTCTAGTCATTGCCTCTTCTTCTCCTTCATCAGGCCGAGGAGGGGGGAGCAAGGTGGGGGGAGAACTGCCTAGCTGCTGCCCACAGGTTTGACACTGACCCTTGTTAGGTTTCCTAAAAACTCCATCTGTGTGATCAGTTCTTTCCTTAAACTCTCCCAGGCCACGCGTGTCTCGTGGAAGGTGACAACCCCTCTGCTCTCTAGCACACTTCCAGAGTCCCTCTGTTCATAAGCAAAGCTTCTTCAAAGATTTCATTTCTTGCTGCTTCTGCCCTTTCTATCAGAAGCTCTGGTTCTCTTGCGTTATCCTCCGTCCACAGCACAAAGGGAACTAACTCCGTCTTCTACACTGCCTTCATTACACTCCTCACATTCTCAGTTGGGAAATCCAATCAGGGTACATGTGGTTTGAAAGTTTTAGTTCATAATTTTCAGGAAGGCAAAGGTAGACCATGATATCCTCATCACTTCAGACAATTCCTAGGCAACACGGGCATCCTAATTGCCCACGGAACTGAACTAAACTGAACACCTACCTACGCCTGAAGGAACCATGCAAACAACAGGGGAAGATTACGTTATGGCTACTAGTGCTTGCTAGAGTTCAAATGCTAGTGGTTACTTGGCAACCGGGGAGGGTATCTGACAAGGCAAATAGATTTTACCTTTGGTGTGTTTTAGGCTTCAACTACTTATCTCCCACTACAAGGAGATTATCTCGTTAAGACAGAGTTGCCATGGTCCCAAACAGAAGTTGTATTTTAAAATATTAAATAGCTAATATGGCCTGGACAGAGACAATCAGAACGGACTCCAGGAGGCTCACTGCACAGGGAACACCGGCTGAACATCAACCTTGGGTCTGGATCTCATGTGTCCTGTTGTCCCCTAAAGCTTCCCAAGAACCTTCCCACTGCTGGCCAATTTCTCCTCACCACAGGAAAGCAATCTGGTAGCATCCTTGTGAAACACTTTGTGAACTATGGGGAATTGTTTTCTTGCCACAGAGAGGTAGCCTTCTGCTCCTGTCCTAGTTATCAGCAAGTCTGTGTTATTTAACCCAACATGATTTATTCTGTAGCTATAATGTCAAGGGGTTAAGGTTAATAATTCATTGGCAAATCCATCTGAAATCACTGTCCTTGTATTTGCTGCAATTCTAAAGCAGCTGTGGAGCCTTCCCTTTCTCCTCCAGCACCACTGCGCCATCACCCCCACCAGCCCTCGCTCTCTTGCTGTATTTTTCTTGTGAATCTGACTTTTGATCTCTAGGCCCAGGGCCAAAGGCATGGGCTGAGTCCCAGGGGCTGACCCGGCCTTTGCAGAGCTAAAAATGAGAGCACCATTTCCCAGTCTCAGAACAGAAAGGAAAAGTGCTTTTTTGTTCTCATAATCTATTTTGAAAGGCCAGTATGATTTGTATTCTATTTCACAACCCTCTATATGGCACTGAATATGTGCCAGGCTCCGTCTCCCGTGTATTCCAAACCTAAACTCATTTTATCTTCGCAGCCCTGTATGAGGCAGTCCCTATTGTTGTCCCCACTTCGAGGTAGGGAAACAAAACACAGACTGCTTGAGTAACAGCCTCAAAGTCACACAGCCAGTACTGAAAAGCACAAAAAGACCAAGTCGATAGCTCAATACATAGAGTGCCCACCCACAAGCTTGAGGACCCAAGTTCTGTATCTAGAACCAGCGTGAAAAAGCTATGCCTAGTGTGTGTTTGTAATCCCAACCATGGGGAGTCAGAAACAGGCAGTTCCCTAGAACTTGCTAGACAGCCAACCTAGCCTGATTGGGAAGCCCAAGCCTAGTTGACCCTATCTCAGAGAAAACATACAAAGTATGTGTGTTTAAGGAAGAGCAATACCTGGATTGCACTTTGACACACACACAAAATGAAGTGGGTAAAATGTCAACCTGACTTGGTTCAAGAACTACATTATATACATGAAAGGGTTTTTTATTATTATTCAAATCATTTTGTATGGTCATTCACAAGGGAATGAGTTTCCTAAAACATCAAATTGAATGAGTACCCACAATGCACTTTCTCACAGTTTCCACTATGCCATTGTGCTGTCTCCCAATCATTTTAAGAGGCAGAACTTGCAGTCTCCAGCTTACAACTGGACAGACCGAGATAAAACGCATAGAAGAATAGAAATCTTAGTACCAAATGGAGGTCATCCAAGAAATATTCATCCAGTTAATTAATACATTAATTACTTTTCTATTGCTGTGATAAAACTCCATAATCATGACAACTTCCAGAAGGAAGAGCTTATTTGAGTTTGCTGTTCCAGGAGGGAGTCCATTGCCATCACAGTGGGGATGCATGGCAGCAGGTAGCCATGGAGACAGGAACAGGAAGTTGGGAGCTCACATCTTAAACCACAAATAGGAAGCAGAGAGTGTGAACTGGGAATGGCTGGAAGCTTTGAAACCCCAAAGCCCACCCCCAGTGGCAGACTTCCTCCAGCAAGGCCACACCTCCTAACTTGCTCAAACAGAACCACTAACTAGTTATCAAATATTGAAATGTCCAAGACAGTGGGGGGGACATCTCGTTCAAACCTCCACAATTAATTATGTCTAAAGACAAACGAGCTAATTTCAGTGGTGCCAAAATTTGAACCTAGACCTCTCTGACCATCCCCTTGCAAACTGACAAGGATATCCCCAAGGAAGACCAGCTAGGAGAATACAGACAATGGCTCATTTATGAAAATATAATTAACAGAAATGTAAATGCGTTAAACTTTAAGTGTAAACACTGGTTAAAACGGTAGCATAGACATTGACTTGTAATTACTGAGATTAATAAAAGATTCATTTTCAAACACTGCCTATTTCAACCTTGATTTCTCTTGTTTGATTTTGAAGAATGTACATAACGTTCTTTCTGTCATTCATGCTTAGGGAGGTTTAGTCCCAGGCAATTGACTTTGGTATGTGGTAAAACTTATGCTTTTAAAAATACAATAAAATCACACATTTCTCCAAATGGTTAGCTAACTGTCCCTCTCCTGTTAACTGAATAGCTCAGTATTTCCTCAACCAGAGTCTTCATATGTGTATGTATATATATGTGCTTGTATGTGTGCAGGTATATGGATATATGCAAGTGTATGTATAGGTATACATGCATGTGTGTAACTGCATATGTGAAAGCCAGAGGGCAATTTCAGATTTTATTTCTCAATTGCTATCTATCTTGCTTTGGTAAGACAGGGTCTCTCATGGGCCCAGAACTTGCTAAAAAGGCCAGGCTGATTGGCTAACAAATTCCTGGATTCCACCAGACTTCAGTTCCCCAACACTGGAATTACAAGCACATACTATAATGTCTGGCTTCTAAGGAAATGAGTTCTGAAGGTTCAAACTCAGATCCACGTGTCTGCAAAGCAAGCACTTTACTGACGGGGCCATCTTCCTATCCTGATTTCCCATATTATCCTTAAAGCAAATTATTTTTCAGCTTTTAATTTGAAAGAACCTTTGATGTTCAGAAAACCAGCTAAGAAAGAGAGAAAAAGAGAATTCCTACATACCTTTTACTCCCTTTAATTGTATAAGTAATAAAGACACACAATTGACATTGCTACAATACTATTCTAATCTATGGGCCTGGTTTAATTTCTGCCAACTTTCTCAGTGATATCCTTTCTCTGGCCCAGGATCCCATCCAAGATCCTGCACTGTATTGGCTTGTCCTGTCTAACCCTACCTGTCCCGACCACGACATTGGAGGATACTGGCCAACTGTCTTGCAGAACATGTGTCAGTTTGGTTTTGCCTAATGTTTTCTCTAGATTTGGGTTTTGCATCTGGGGCAAAAAAAAATCATACAAGTGATATCCTACTTTCCTGGTGCAGTGTGCGTGTGTGTGTGTGT